>NC_056736.1:41487195-41787195 GCF_019279795.1 Protopterus annectens | reverse complement strand
AGCAGGGACAGGGGAGTGAAGTTTTCACAGAACCTGTCAGCCATCAGGTTAGCTATGTCCACAGGCTTAGTATATGTGCATTAACTACCAGTTTAGCACAAATCTGGGCCTTTCTTTAGGTTACAGATGTAACTAAAGAACACCTTATGGTTGTCCTTAGTTGAGGAAACTAATCTGGATGTGTAGTTTGCTTTGAAGGACTTCACAAGAAGTCTTAGTTGCTTGGGTAAGTTGAGGAGGGAGTGCTTCCAGTTTACGGCTTACTTCCTCTTACTCTTAGACAGCAATTTCTTCCTCTTATTGTAAAGCCTGTTAAAGGCAGTTGTCCACCAGGCAGGATATTTCCTTTCTTGAGGAGCCTGTTTTGGTCTTATCAGGCATGACCGAGTCAATGCAGTTATACAGGTGATTGTATAAAGCATTGGAGTAGAAATTCACATAGTTGCCAGTTTCATCTGCGGGGGAAGGTACAGTGAAGCTATTTATATCCTCCGATAAGAGGTTATAATCTGCTATGGAGACATTTTTAGTTTAGTTGCTGCTGGGGGGAGGGGTCAGATGTGATAGTTCAAATGAGACTGATTTGTGTCAGATCTCACCAGAGAAGACCTCACAGTGGGGGAACTACAGTGGTCCCCAATATTGGTAAGCACCAGATCCAACATGCTAGCAGCCCTTGTGGGGGTGTCAACCAGCTGGTCCAGGGCATTGGAGTTAATGAAGTTGAGGAACTTTTGGGCAAGTGAGTTAGAGCATGAGTAATTTACCTTGTCAATGGATGGGTAGTTAAAGTCAGTCAAAGCTATGAAGTTCAGATGTATCTTGATAGACTGAAGTAGATCCAAATGGGCAGAGTGGGTGTCCTGATTCAAGGAGGAGGTTCTGTAGCTAGCATTGACTTGAATAGGTGTCCTATCAACAGTTAATTGCACCTGAAGTATTGCCAGGGAATCATACTATTTAACTAATCTGGAGGTGCATTTATCTTTAGTGAATATTGATACTCCACCTCCTTTACTTTTCACACCTTCAGTTTGTGATCTGAACATGTGGAAAGAGGTGTAATCTTTTATGGCTGCGGTGCTCTCTACAGCCTTGAACCAGGTCTCTGTGGCTGCACAAATGTCTGCGTCTTCCAGTGTGAGAACAGCTTCCAATGAGTGCAGTTTCATGTTAAGACTCCTAGCATTTAGCAGTATAACCTTGAGGTTGTTTTTAGATGGTGTTCTTACATCAAGAATGTTGTCCTTCAGACAGTGCCTAAAAAGGCACTATGGGGATAGCAAGGGCCTTAGCCAGTAGCCAAAATCCCAAGGGTGACAGATGAAGGCCATCTCTGGCAAGGCACTGAGGTCTTTTAATCATGTCATCCCAGTCTATCAGATACTGGTTCCCCTTAGAATGACACCAGAAACTAAGACAATTGTTGAAGTCAATCATTTTCTGTTTGTATTGAGGCATCATCCTAGGTGAAGGTATTAGTTCAGTTGTATAAACAGGAATTTGTGGAAGGATTTCTGTACAAATAAGAATTTCCTGAGAGCAATGCAAAAACAGTAACATCTTCCAAAATGAACACAACTATCTGGTTATCTTTGCATAGAAATAGCTTGATTTTGTTCTAACTACTATACATATAAAACATTAGTTTTCTGAGGAGAAAAAAAATTTGTAGATGGGAGAAATTATCCGCAAAAGGGTGTCACTGCTGGTAGAACTTGTTGACTGTGATTTCCTATAGATGAATTCTGATTGTTGGCAGGGTGAAGTTTGGGCAAATGGTGCTTGAAAACTCAATCTTCTCCCACCCATAGATCAGCCTTTTAGTTCTGTTGAAAAACAAAATTGCTTACATTGAGCTAATTTGATCAAATCTAATTGTTTAAAAATTTCTGCTTTTAAGAAAATTTGTCAAATAGTAAAAAGGAACATACAGACAGTACCAGGTTACGGGCATCCTACATGCAGACAACCCATAGATACAAACAAGCTGCTGCAATGTCAGAAATAACGTGAACAAAATTAGAATCCTTAAAGTTGCTCAAATCTGTGTGTGTGTGTGTGTGTGTGTGTGTGTGTGTGTGTGTGTGTGTGTGTGTGTGTGAGAGATTGAGAGAGAGTGAGAAAAACATGTGAGTGAATGCATGTATGAATGAGGAAGTGACTGTCTGTGAGAGATATTAGGAGACAGTGAGAGCGATGTGTGAGTGAATACATGTATGAATGAGGAAGTGACGGTGTGTGACAGATCGGGAGAGTGAGAGTGATGTGTGAGTGAATACATGTATGAATGAGGAAGTGACTGTAAGAGATTGGGAGAGAGTGGGAGTAATGTGTGAGTGAATGCATGTATGAATGAGGAAGTTACTGTGTGCGAGAGATCAGGAGAGTGAGAGTGATGTGTGAGTGAATGCATGTATGAATGAGGAAGTTACTGTGTGTGAGAGATCGGGAGAGTGAGAGTGATGTGTGAGTGAATGCATGTATGAATGAGGAAGTGACTATGTATGTGAGTGATTAGGCGACAGTGAGTGATGTGTGAGTGAATACATGTATGAATGAGGAAGTGACTGTGTGTGACAGATCGGGAGAGTGAGAGTAGAGTGATGTGTGAGTGAATACATGTATGAATGAGGAAGTGACTGTAAGAGATTGACAGAGAGTGATAGTAATGTGTGAGTGAATGCATGTATGAATGAGGAAGTTACTGTGTGCGAGAGATCGGGAGAGTGAGAGTGATGTGTGAGTGAATGCATGTATGAATGAGGAAGTGACTATGTATGTGAGAGATTAGGCGACAGTGAGTGATGTGTGAGTGAATGCATGTATGAATGAGGAAGTGACTGTGTGTGAGAGATTGGGAGAGTGAGAGTGATGTGTGAGTGAATGCATTTATGAATGAGGAAGTGACTGTAAGAGTTTAGGAGACAGTGAGAGTGATGTGTGAGTGAATACATGTATGAATGAGGAAGTGACTGTGTGTGAGAGATCGGGAAAGTGAGAGTAACAGTGATGTGTGAGTGAATGCATGTATGAATGAGGAAGTGACTATGTATATGAGAGATTAGGAGACAGTGAGAGTGATGTGTGAGTGAATGCATGTATGAATGAAGAAGTGACTGTGTGTGTGAAAGATCGAGAGAGTAACAGCGATGTGTGAGTGAATGCATGTATGAATGGAGAAACTGTGTGTGTGAGAGAGGGAGTGAAGAGTGAGAGCAAGCAGGCAATCCCCTGGCAGCAGTTAAGAGGTGGGTGGTTGCATAAGGGGAGGGGGTTAGTTATGGAATAAGTAAAGTAGGGTTGAGTGTTTCTGTGTGTGTGTGTGTGTGTGTGTGTGTGTGTGTGTGTGTGTGTGTGTGTGTGTGTGTGTGTGTGTGTGTGTGTGTGTATCAGAGGATCTGATATTCCACCCATACCTCTCAACCTCAGCAAGAAATCTGGACAAAGCTATAAATAACAGGGGGCAAAGGCCCAAAAATAGGGACTCTTTTTATATATTTCTCTTACAAACTAAGAAAGTAGACAGAACAGGCTTTGCATTAGCATGAATTTCCTGCCCTGCACTAGGTCTGAAAATAAAATGACTGACCTTCAATGATTTTCCAGAAAAACACAATTTTATGAGAAACAGACCAAAAATATGAGGCAAAAACATGTTCATTTGAGAGGTATGAGTTTGTGTACCTCTTCTCTTAGCTCAAGAAATCTGGATAAGCCTAAAGTTAACAGGTGACAAAGGCTCACAATAGGAGCATATTTTAAATGATTTGTGTTGTATATGTGTGTGTGTGTGTGTGTGTGTGTGTGTGTGTGTGTGTGTGTGTGTGTGTGTGTGTTTTACAGCAAGAAACCTGGGCAAAGCCATCAATAAAAGTGGGACAAATACCCAAAAATAGGGACAATTTTAATAAATATTGATTTTATAAACTTAGAAAATTAACATGAATTTTCTGAAGGGTATGAATTCTGAAACTCAAATGTCATTATTTTTTAGGTTCAGTTTTAATGATTTGCCACTACTTTTGTTAGACAACCAAAATTTTATGTAAAATGGACCAAAATATGAGGCAAAAATCTGGACAGTCTGCAAAAATCTGTATAGTTGAGAGGTATGGTTTGTGTATGTGTGAAAAACGTCCTCATAAACACTGCATTTAATAACAAGATGCCTTAAACCAGCTATGTAGTAACATAGCTCACAGTTAGTAAGGAAGCATAGCTACAGTATACAGTATTATGCTTAAGAATTTTTTCTGATTTGAAAGTGTTTCTAAAGTGTTTTATATGCAAAGAAAAGAAAAATGAATACTAGACTGAGGGAAACATTCAACTCAGTGTCATTTAATAAGAACCATATGTACGTGTTTCGACTTACATACAAATTTGACTTGACAGACTAAAAAACAGATCTCCTCCTTAACTTGTGGACTGCCTGTATTTCATTCTCTTATTAAATATTGACATTGTCTCCCATTAATGGTTATCTCAAATGTTAAGTAGCAGGGAAGATGAGAAGACTTGCCCCCCCCAAATAAAAAGGTTGAGTTTTGAAAAATGTGCACAAGTCACATGTGCGTACTTCTGTGGTGGAATCTTAAATAATTTCTGGAGATCCCGCAATTTTGTATGAAAAAGGTAAAATATTTGGAAGACTATAAAGAATTATTGTACAGACAGTTGTTACACTGCCAGAATTACTTTGAAGGCATTATTTGGTTGTATGTCACAGGTTACAGCAATAAACAAATAATGGAGTATATATGCACAAAATAAGTCTTAGTATATAACTTTAGTGGTTGTCCATAGTTTTGGTTTAAATGTTCTAAACAGCCATCTTGCAACACACTCTTGTTTCCTGTACAGCAGTGTTGCAGAGTTGAGTACCAAGATTTGATTTCTATATCACTGTTTACAATATTTATTAATTTTTATAGGCTGAATATAAATTCATCATAGCATGTATACAACATGTGACAACATTAAAAATTCTAATATATGCTCCATGCTGTGAATGGCCAATATGAGGATAAATGTAGATAAAATGACAGTTCCTTAGAATTGTGCAGTACAGTTGCAGAATACATATCACTGACACCAAGCAAGCAGATGGTGTACAGTAAAATGCAGCTGGTGTTCACAACATAAGCAGGAGCACTAACACAGTTTAGAGGGAGCCTCCACTTTAATTACACAGCTGTAACTGGGAGAGTCTGACTGTGAAGACTGTTACTGCACACGCGGAGTATAAATCTGGTTCTGTAGTTTCTTAGAGTATTCCTCCCACTAGGATGTACAGTGAACTTGTAGTTGGTATACGTACTTAATGGGATTATAGATAGCAATACTATCAAGTCAAAGTGTAGAAACATTTTGTATTTTGCAAAATTGCTTTGCTATTACAACAGCAAGTTTTGGAATTTGCTGTTGTACAGTTGAGATCATATTTATTTGATTATCTATCTGTCAATCTATTTATCTAGTGGCGTTCCCCAGGGCTCAGTCCTAGGACCCCTCCTGTTTGGCATATACTTCTCAGAGGTACAGGCGAGCACAGGAGGACTATTGCTGTCCAAGTTCGCAGACGACTGCAAACTAGGGGCTATAATTGACTCTCCGGCTGACACAGACATCCTCCAAAAGGGTCTCACTGAGACGGATATCTGGTGTCAAAATCATGGCCTCAAGCCAAATGCCAAAAAGTGCATAGTCATCCCCTTTGGAAAATGCAAAGTACACACAAACTACCACATAGGTGGTACTCCCCTAAATACGGAAGACGTAATAAGGGATCTGGGAACCCAAGTAGATAGTAATTTTTCCTTTGATAATCACAATACCAAAGTGGTTAGAAAATCCTTCTTTGTGGCCCACCTAATCTCAAAAGAGTTTGCATCCAGATCAAAAGAGGTCATTGTGCCCCTCTACTCATCACTCATCAGACCCATCATAGAGTACAACAGCCCATTTGGGATGTACCTTACAAGACACCTGCAACAGCTGGAAAGACCACAGAAGTACCTCACCAAGAGGATCACTGGCCTCAAACAGATGCCCTATGTAGCTCAACTGAAGAAACTCCAGCTGTACTCGGTTGCATACCACCTACTCAGAGGTGATCTCTGCTTGACATACAAGGCCATGTTCAACCCAGAATTGATAGACATGCTCCACCTAAAAAAACCTTATCCCCTCGAGCCACACACTCTAGGGATCTAAACCTCACCACAACATTAAATGGGACATGCTGGAGGGATATATTCCTGTCCCAAAGATTTCCCATGCTTTGGAACAAGATTCCAATCTACATTAGGCAGAGCTCCTCGCTAACACTCTTCAAAAGAAACTTTGACGAGTGGATGGTAAACAGAAAGTTTACCCTGAGGATCACTTTAGTGGCTCTGCTGGACAGAGGCACAGGGAACTAATCTAAGGGGGTGGCAAAAGCCAACACATTCTAGCTAGGCTTATAAATGCCTTCAGGCAGATAGCCTAGTACCTACCTATGAATTTATGAATCTATGAACCTAGCAACCTTTTAGAACAAGAATTCTGGACAAAGCCATAAATAAAAGTGGGACAAAGGCCCAAAAATAGGGACAGTTTTTAAATATGGCTCTTACAGACTTAGAAAGTTGATAGAATAAAAGGTTTTATATTAGCATGAATTTTCTTTTTTTTTTTTTCAAAACAGGTTTATTGTTTTAACATACAAAAGAAATATCATAACAATTTTATACAAGTAATTAAAAATAGATATGATTATAACATTCAACAAAACAACTAAAGTATTTACAAAGAAATCCACTACAATCAGATCAATTAATTAAACTAAAATACCATGCTATTGAAATTAGGATTTTTTTAACAAATTTTGTAAATTATCCCATACAATATAATAAGATGTTTTTCTAGTTGTTCTTGACCTAATTGTGTTTATTTCCATATGGCACACTATATTCATAACATTTTTAAATTCATTGAACGAAGGAGGTGTATCTGAAATCCAATTTCTGGTTATTATTTTCCTAGCCACTGCTAGAATAGACCATAACAAGGGAAGCTTAACCTTTTTAACACTTTGAGGTACAGGTGTGTTGAATAATATAAGAGATTTAGAAATAATGAAATTATCTGTAAAAAGAGCCTGCAAAAATTCATTAACTGACTTCCAGTATTCTTTCAATTTTATACAGTCATAAAACATATGAGCCCAGTCAGCATTAATTTCTACATTACATCTCTTACATAGATTATCTTTATTATTTATTTTATTCATCATCAAAGGTGTATAAAAAGATCTATGTAAAAATTTCCATGTATAAAGTCTCCAGACAATGGAAGACGTAGTTCTGTAGGCAGTTTCCAATATATATTGTTTATCTTGTTGATTTGGTGGGTCCCCATTAATAGAAGTGAAATAATTCCAGTATGTATCTACACTGTAAGAAGTTTCTTGTCTGATAATTTTATGTATGTATGAAAGTTTACCTTTATCAGAAACTTTATGTTGTAAATTTAATATCAAGTAATCAATCAGTGTTGGAATAGATTCTTTAACTGTTATAGACATTAGATCTATTCTATCAATGAGATGTTGTCTAAAGGTCTGAACCTCTAACCAGCAAGTTTCTCTTAGATCAAATTCTTGTTTTAAGAAATCTAGATTTTTAACTTTATTATCAGATATCAACTGATACCAGTACTTTAGATCATTATCTATAGCTAAATGAGTTCCTTCAGAAGTAGATGACAAAAGCATACCCTGAGTATACATCATAGGGAATATAATAAAATTCCATTCCCTATACTTAGGGTGCATGAATATAAAGTTATGATAGCTAATAATAATATTTAATGGGTAACAAACCATATGTTTAGGTGTAATAGGTGAAGTACAAAATTCCTTTAGTAACCATAACATGGAGTTATTTACAATCATATTTTTATGTGTTAAGGAGATTTTCATGAAGTGCATACTAATTAGCTCCCAATAATCTTTCCATTTTGTGACATATGACTGATCTATTAATAAAGTAATAACTTTTACAATAGAAGAGATAGTATATAAATTAAAGTCTGGAAAAGAAATATCCCCTTGAGACCAGCTATTAGTATGTTTCTTTAGTGCAATCCTAGGTCTATTAGGTGCCCATAGGAAATTTAACATTAGTGTATTCAGTTTCTTGATAATTATTTTTGTAGGTGGAAGTATTATTGATTGTATTAAGTATAAAATCTTGGGGAATATTATCATTTTAATAATTGTAAGTCTCTCCTCCATAGTAAAAAACATATTATTCCAGGTATTAAAAAGATTTTGTATATTAAGAAAACAGGTATTATAATTATTATATATAATAGATTTAATATCTATAGATAGTATTATACCTAAATAAGTTATCTGACCTGAATTGGGTACATATTTAGTAAAATCACTAATGAGAATATTTTTTCGTGTATATATAGGTAGTATTTTAGTTTTTTCTTCATTGAATATTAAACCAGAAATACTTTTAAAATTCATCATTTTATCAAATAGAGACTGCATAGAAGAATTAGATCCTGCTGATGTAATTAGAACATCATCTGCAAAAAGTTGAATTTTGGATGTTGTATTTTCATCTATTTCAAAACCCTCTATGTCAGTACTGTTTCTGATCAAATTAGCCCAAGGCTCCATTGCTAAAGTAAATAATAGTGGAGAAAGTGGACATCCTTGTTTTGTACCTTTAAAAATGGGTATTTTTTGTGAAACATATGTTCCTACCTTAATATAAGCCAACGTTCCTTTGTATAAATGCTCAATTAGATTTACAAATGCATCTGAGAAGTTTGTGCACTTCAGTAAGGTAAACAGATAGTCCCAACTTACTGAATCAAATGCTGAACTTATATCAAGACTAATAAGTGTTAAATCTTTCTTTTTCCTATTTGCAAAATCAATTAATGTTAAAGTTCTTCTTATATTATCAAAAGTATTTCTATTTACAGTGAAGCCTGTCTGATCTATATCTATAATGCCGGGAATGATTGTCTTCAATCTATCAGCAAAAATACTCATAAACATTTTATAATCAACATTAAGTAATGAGATGGGCCGATATGAAGTACATCTAGTTGGATCTTTATTAGGTTTTAAAATTGGCGAAATAAATGTATATTGCCAAGATGGGGGGGGTTATTAACTCAGTTTGGGCCAAAATAAAAACCTTATGTATTAATGAATGTGTACTTTTAGAAAGGATTTTATATATCTCTGGTATAATACCATCATTATCCGGTGCTTTGTTTGATTTAAGCTTATTTATTTGTGTAATAACCTCTGTATATGAAATACTTTTGTCCAATAGTTTAATCTGTTGTTTATTAAGCTTTTTATTCATGTTTGTGGTTATAAACTCCTTTATTTTATCTTTAGGTTCCATGTTAATGTTATTATGGTTAATTTTGTGAAAGTGATTTCTAAATTCATCTAGTATTTCTGGTATACTAGAAACATTCTTCTTTTTCCTTAGAGAAAAGATTTATTTGATATGGTTTTGTTTATTCAACCTTTTTGTTTTATTTTTAAGTCTATGTAAGTATTTGGGGCTTATTGAATAAGACAAAAATTTGTATTTCTCTAAAGTTATTTTAACTTTATGAATTAAAATTTCTTTGTATTTCTCATTTAGTTTGTTTATTTCTTCAATAACTTTCTTGTCCATAATATTTTCTTTATTATTATGTTTATAAGAGTCTAATTTACTTTGAATATCTAACAATTCCTTATCCCAAGATTTCCTTTTATTATTATACCATCTGATACTTTGTCCATATATATATGATTTTAAGGCATCCCAAACATAGACAATGGAGACTTCAGGAGTATTATTTATGTCTAAAAATGTTTTACTTATGAAAGTATATGTTCTTTATAGTCTTTTAGTTGAGTTAAGTATGCTGGTATCCTTTTGATCTGAACATTATGAGTATTTTTATCATGAATTCAAAAACAATTGAATTATGATCAGATATAGGACATGAAATGATTTTGAAATTAATTAAATCTGTTACCATCTGGTTAGAAATAAAGACCCTATCTATTTTTGAATAAGTTTTGTATCTGTTAGAAAAAAAGGTGTATAGTAATGATTTTGAATCTATCTGATTATTAATATCATTCAAATGATAAGAATTAGCAAAATCATTTAAATGTTTTGCATTAGATGTAATTCTTCTTTTCCTATAGTGGTAGTATCACTTTCATGTAGTATACAATTAAAGTCACCAGCTAAAATAATATCTCCTATAGAGAATGATATGATCTTATCAAGATGATGTTTCACTGTATTAATACCAATTCCATGTATCCAATATACATTAATTAAAGTGTAAGTCTTCCCATTAATTTGTATTATAACCATACAAAACATTCCTTTGTCATCCTGATAAGACTTAATGGTTTTAGGAATGGGCATACTTTTATTCCATAAAATAGCCACTCCTCTGTTTTTCTGAGTGTGCTCTGAACTAACCAATACTGTATATTTGTTTGTGGCTAGTTTATCAATATCTTTTTCAAGAGATGGGTTTCTTGCAGGAAGACTAAGTTGGCCTTATGTAAATTAATGTATCTTATTAGGCTTGCCCTTTTACACGGATTATTCAATCCATTAATGTTTAAAGAAATTCCTTTTAAAGATGTAATTTGGCATTTTTAAAACTTAAGAATCTTATGATCAAAATAACAAATAACAACATAAGTAATGTTACATCTCCTCCTTTAGGTGTACCTTTAAATATAGCTGTATTTATTGAATCTCTTATGGGATTTTGTATAGGATTCAATTTTGTTTGTAGTGACAATGAGTGTACAAAATATATTGTGGATGTCAAAACTATATACATATAACAATGAACAAGTGAAAATAATGTAAGGATTAAACCTTGCATCCAGCCTGGAGTTAAAACTCCAACTTAGAGTAGTATTTACCACTCAAGTTAACCCCTACCCTAAGCAGCAGTACCTCAGCTACCACCTTATCAATTTAATACTGGTTATATTTAACTTAAATTAACAGCTTTCAATTCAATTATCTAGCAAGACAAGAGTACACATTTGATAAAACAGCATCATATAAACTAAAATAAACTTTTTTTTTAAAAACTATTCATACTACTATATACATCTATGTAATATAATACACTTGTATTCAAATAGCATTCAAATAAACTTGATATTAGGAACCAAGAGGAGAGAGAGAAATAAAAGACGTGAAAGAGGGAGAGAGAGTGAAAGAAAGAGAGAAAAAAAAAAAAGGAAGGCATATTTACATATTAATTTATTCAAAGTATGTAAAAATAAGTTCTAACATTCATTTAAATCAAAAATTTGGCTAATATGGTTCAGACATTACATATATTAAGATGCATCTATTTTCTGTCATGTAAATGCAGTCAACAGCTTCCAAAAAAAACCTTGAATTGCTTGTATATGAGCATTTTACTCATACTCATTATTGTCAATAGAATAAAATATTATATTTATAGAAATTGTTATAAATCATACTGCATAGTTATGCAAATTCTCAGAAACACTTGCATTATTGTAAAAAACGCCATCTGTATTTTGTATGTCTATACTACTGCTTTAAAATATATCACATGACAATTTCTTCCAGAATAGAGTTATAAAGTTATTTATGCTTGTCAGTCAGATGAATTAAATGAGTTATAGTAATGTATATGTTTGGAACATACGTTTTTAACACAGATTAGTATGCTGCAGTCAAGTAGATTTTCAAAAACACTTGAATAAATGTTTCATTTTCTATGCCTTCTAAAATAAGACATTTACTTACTACAAGAAACTGCATCATTTAAAATCATTATAACTGACATATTTATTGAATTCTAACATAGATATTTAAGTAATTATATAAAATAACTCACATTTAAATGTTAAAGAGTTCATTTTCCTTCACATAGTCGCATTTGCATCAGTTCTACTTCCTGGTAGAGTGTTCTTCCTGAATCTGTGATGTGTCAGTGTGATATCTGGGTCAAAGGTCAGATTGACTGCTTTCAGCTTCTCTGTGAGAATTCTGAGAGTTGAAGCTTTTGAAACAACTCGAGGACACTGTTCATGAGGTAGCCCACATCCCAGATTGTCTCCCTTAACATTTTGGCGGGAAACTTGTCAAAAACTAGTGACAAACATTCATTTAGCAGTGTAAATGCATCTAAACATGACAAAACCTTCGCAATGTATTTTACAGGTTATTACAGTCTCTATGTAAGTGAAATTAAGCCCAAAGTTATTAATAAGTAATAAAACTCAATATTTTTGTCCCAACTCAATTTTTATGCAAATCTTATTATTTACTGTGTCTATATGATCAAAAGCATTTCTATATATTAATATGAGAAAAAAAATAAAGAGAAAGAATAAAGAAAAGAAAAAGAGAGTAGAAAATAAAAGAGTGTAAAGCAGAAATAAAAAAATGTAAGAGAAAGCTATGAGAAGTATATACAATGGAATATTACTTACTGTTTATATTAATAGAGTTAAAAATAAAACATATTATTTAGTTCTAATTATTATTAGTTAAAGCATGACAGATTATTTACAAACAAGCATAAGCAGTATAATCAAGAAAGTATAATTAGGAATAGCATTTGAAGAACATATAAACTTTTTACAAGGAATAAATATGTTATTATTCCATTTATCATAGTTTCATTACTCTTCTCTCCCTGCCCTCCCCCACCCTTTACCCACTACATAATATAAATATAATGTCATTATTTAAACAAAGAAAAGAAGAAAAGGAGAAAAAAAAATGTATCAAATTACTGACCTTACTTCTCTTTTTCAGAAAGAGAAACAAATTGAATAATAGCTTGTTATTAGTTCCTCAGATATTTTGACTGGTTATGAAACAAAACATTTCTTTGCACACAGAGAATAACTTTGATTAAATCTTTTTCAGAACATTTGTGGCTTTCTGGAAATGCAGGAACTATATTTAAAAAGATTAATAATGAAGTAAAATGATGAGAGAAAAAAAGAAAAAAAAACATAGAACAAATAATTTGTTCTTTAGTCTCTTCTTCTCTGAAGTCTTCCACGAAGTTTCAGTTGCCAGTCTCTTTAATGAAGGAATAGCCCATTCCATTTCCTCTATTTTATCCAAAATCTTACCTTTTTTGATAAACAGTAAAGCAGAGTCTAAGTCATCAAAAATTTTAGGACCATCAGGAAGGAAGATTTTTAGCTTGGCAGGAAACAGAAGGTATGTTTTAAACTGTGCTTTTTTAAGCTCCCTTATTAGTGGCAGAAAAACTTTTCTTTTAGCTATTACCAAGGAAGAATAGTCATTGTCAAAATGCACAGTTGTCTCATTAATCTTAACAGGAGCTTTAGCCCAAGCAGATTTAAGAACCATCTCTTTATCAAAAGATGATAGAAATCTAACTATAACTGATCTAGGATAGTTTTTGTTAGAGTTAGTATTAGCTATAGATCTATGTGCTCTTTCGATACCAAAAGAGAATGCTTCTGGTAAGTCTAAAGTTTTAGGGAGCCATGTTGTTAAAAAAGAAGTAATATTGTTACCTTCAATATTTTCTGGCAGTCCAAAAATCGTAATGTTATTGCGCCTAGATCTATTTTCCAGGTCATCCAGCTTTGTTTGTAAATGTGTATTTTGTTTCAGCAGAAACTCAATGTTGATTTCCTCTTCTTGGATTCTATTTTCCATGTCATTCATAGCTTCTTCTATGCCTGTCATCTGGATCTTCTGTTGTTGCAGGTCTATATGTAACAAGTCTATTTGTTTTGTAGTTTTTTCTATGAAGGTATCAATTTTAGTATCCATTTTATCCATCTTAGCAGTAAGTTGCTGGATTATAGTTATCAGAGACTGAAGTTCTTTCTTGATGCTGGAGTCTTGAGAATTTGTCTTACTGGAACTCATTTCAGACTGATAAACTGACAGGAAAATTTCCAATGTGATTTCTGACAGGAATATTGTTAAAATTTCCTTTCTTTTTTAGATATAGTTCAAGAACTATATAAAACAAACATATTTAGAAAGAAAATTACTTCAAAAATTTTTTTTTTAAGTAATTAATTCCTGTCAGTGTAATGAAATTGGTGGAGCTGAAGAAATCTGCTGCTATCCTGTGTTCATCCTTGGCCACGCCCATCAGCATGAATTTTCTGAAGGATATGAAGTCTGAAACGTATATGTCTGCCATTATTTTCTAACTTCAATATTTAATATTAGATTTACCACTAATTTGCCAGAAAACCACAATTTTATGAAAAATAGACCAAAGATATGAGTCCAAAATCTGAACATTCTGTGAAAATATGTACAGTTCAGAAGTATGAATCTAGCTATTTGTTAATTTGTCAGTATGTGCATTTATTTATGAATTTATTAGGTATTTTCTGGTATCACAAGTGTTGCCATTCTAATTCCAATAGTGTGCCATTTCAAAGGCTAATATACTTTAAACCTTCACTTGATGTGAAAAACTTCACAGAGCAATCACAGAGGTGTGTTATCAAAAGAGAGAGACCATTATGCTGGCAAAAAACAGAGAGTATGGCATTCCCTCCTGATCCACTAGTGCATAAAGTGCCTTAGAACACAGAAATCTAGAATCATTTACACATACACACTTTACACATGCTTGCACACACACATACACACACGCACACACACACACACACACACACACACATATATATATATATATATATATATATATATATATGCATATATGCATATGTGTGTGTGTGTGTGTGTATAGAGGTGTGTGTACATATATATATATATATATATATATATATATATATATATATATATATATATATATATATATATATATATATATATATATATATATATATATATATATATATATACACACATATAACTATATATATATATATATATATATATATATATATATATATATATATATATAAAATATATAAATATATATATACACCCATAGGAAAACATTTTATAATCTCAAAATACTGAAATGTCAAATTTCAGTATCCCGAGACTATAAAGTCGAAGTTTGAAAATAGCTAAAGTGCATAATCATGAATTCCAATATCTCAAATTCGCGGTTATGGCTCTACGCTGCATAATGTCCGGGATTGTATGTGGATGGTGTTGCTTAGATAAGGTTTGTTTGCCTAGTTGGAAGCTTTTTTTTTTTTAAATTGGATAGAGCCTGTATTGCACTGCTAGGAGAATCCTTAACATGGAATCTGGATATAGTAACTTAACAAAGTTACACATGGGGAGGCATTCTGCTCTCTCTCTCTCTCTCTCTCTCTTTTAGGTATTTTCAATGTGAATTGGCTGTGGTGAATGATGATGATATTAGCAGATGGTAGGAATATTTCATTGTAGGATCAGATTAAGAAATATATTTTAAGTACTGGTGGACTTCCACATGAAAGATTTACTTCATTTCAGCAAGAACTCACACTACCATTATATCTATTATTCACTAGGTCATATAAATATGGGGAGAGTCCGCAAGATTGGAGACATGCACTTATTAAACCTTTCTTTAAGGGAAAGGGGAGTAGGACAGACCCAGAATCATATAGATCCTTAAGTCTACTTTCATGTTGTGGACAAATAATGGAGAAGGTAATACTGGATAAGTTATTATCAGAAATGGATAGGTTGGAACTTGAAACCATACATCAGTATGCATATTTTGAAAATAGATCTATTACCACCCATAACATGATGTTCTATAACAATATAATAACATCTATGAATGAAAAATTGTGTTATGATGTGATTTATATAGATTTAATTTCAGCATTTGACAGGGTCATACACAAAACACTGATCGATAAATTAGTACAACTAGGTACTGATGTACTGTTGATAAGATGGATAGCTGCATGGCTTACAAATAGGACATGGCAAGTATCACACACCAACTGGAGAGGTGAAATCCTTGGTTGCAGTCACAGTGTCCCACAGGGCTCTGTCCTAGGCCCTTGCTTGTTTAGATTGTATCTTTCTGACCTTACTTTTTCATCTGAGGTGTTCTATAGTCTATATGCTGATGGCCTGAAATTGGGTAAACTGATTGCAAGAGTTTCAGATAAGGCATGTCTGTAAAATATTTTGACTAAATTGACCATTTGGGCACAGGAGAATAATATTTTGATAAATGCATCAAAAACTAAGCCTATGAGCTTTGGGAGACATAAACTGAAAGGTGAATATTTAATACAGCACAGAGTGATTGAAACTGTAGACTCATTTATGGACCTGGGTATATGGGTAGATTCAGCTATGAGTTTTCTAATCATATCAACCAATTGGCAAATATTAGTTAGAGAACTATAGGTTGAATATAAAGATTTATAAAGTCTAGGAAATCAAACATAATAAAGTCATGTTTTGTTAGTTGCATTAGACCCAAACTTGAGTATGGAATAAAATATTGAAACACTATATGAAAACAAGCATGAATAAATTGGAAAGAGTACAACGGAAATATACCAAGGGCATCTATGGATGTGAAAATCTAAGTTATTATGAAAGACTAAAATATCTGAACTTGTACAGTGTCTCTTACAGATGTTTAAGAGGAGATCTTATTCAGGTATATAGGGCATTTAGGGACAGCTACCTCTGGGAATGTTTAGGGTTATCAAAAAGTACTAGAGAATAATTAGAGAATAATTAGATAACCTATGTAGAAGATTCTATATGAATGAGAAGTGTACTAACTGGTTCTCTGACAGAGCAGCTGATGCTTGGAACAGACTACCAAATTACATTAAAGCAAGTACCAGTTTATATATTTTAAGAACAGCCTGGGCATTTACTGTGGGAACGAGTGTTTTGGTATATTGGCAAGCTAGAAGGGGATTAATGCCCGTGCCTCAGACATTTGGATGTATGTATGTAGGTGCAAATCCAAACACCTAAATGTTCTGCAACTTGTGAAACAGGAAACTTTGCAAGTCAACTAAACTATGAAGTGAGGTCCTATCATATAGAAGCATAGATACAGAACTACTGTGTGCAAAAACTGTGGCAAATTGACAAATGAAGGTAACAATATAGCAGACATTTTCATCTGTAATACAGGCAAAGGTATAGTGATGCTGGACACATATTCACATCCCCTTTAGTGCACTTGTAATGTCCAGAACAGGATATACAATAGCAACTGTGGTTGTATTATCCTGTATCCACAAAAACTCAGCAATATCCCTGCTGGCCTAAGAAAAATGCCCCTGTGCATCTCCAACTCCCATTAGTAATCAACTCAAAGAACACTCAAGTGCATACACTCCCTACCAGGATGGACATGCCTATCGTCTACTTGGTAGCACCACAAATGCGACTAATTGACTGCAAGCAACCTGGGGTATGCACTGGGGTTTATCTCTCCAAAACATGTCACAAAAGATAATAAACAAATCCATGCAACAGCTGAGGCTAAATATTATGCAATATTCTCAACACCCAAGGAATTATTCCAGTATAGCAGTCATGCTTTTGGTCTGCAAAGTAACAGGCCAACCTGCTAAAGATTAATTGATAATTCATAGAACAGAGTCTTGAAACCCAACATTGACTGGACTGCAGCTTGCCTAGATAAAGTTATTAAACAGTCTTAAGACTGGTACTTGTATACAGCTAAGGTAGAGGATGTACCGCAGAGAATTCCTCCTGGAGTAAGGAACATATGAGGTTGTACTTTGTTATGGTCAGTTTAAAAAAAAAATGAAAGAAAAGATTGAAGCAGTGAGAATCTAGCCCTTCCTAGAAACTAAAAAATAAATGACAGTGCCTTTGTAGTTAGCAGTGTGTTCTGAAAAATGTATGCCCCATATTACACATTTAGCAATAATAGGATTTCTTGTCACTGACCTGACCAATAGGAACATAACTGTCAAAATTAAGTGGACAGTAGAAGAAGAGATAATTTTAAGCAAAGCCATCAAATGAAACATATTGTTCAGAGCTTGTTCTAGCATCTTCTGGCCTTATTAAACATTTTTGGTCTGCAGGGATGCATAGTAGGTGATCTTTGGATCAGTGCTCTCCCAAACTTTAATAGAGAACAATATCTTAGGTTCATAGGTTCATACTAGGCTATCTGCCCTAGGGCATTTGTAAGCCTAGCCAGAGTGTGTTTGGCTTTTGCCACCCATTTTAAATGTTTTACTATGCCCTTTTTCGAGGTTATTTTACTGTGCCTCTGTTTAGCAGTGACACAGAAGTGATACCTGGGGTAAACCTACAATCTCCCATCCACTCGTCAAGATTTCTTTTGAAGAGAGTCAGTGAGGGACTCTGCCTAACTTGGACTGGGATTCTATTCCAGAGTGAAGGGAGCCTCTGGGTTATGAATCTGTCCCTCGAGCATGTCCTATTTATTTCAGTGCTGAGGTTCAAGTCCCTCGAGCGTGTAGCTTGATGGGATTTGGATTTTCTGAGGTGCAGCATGTCCATTAATTCCGGGTTGGACATAGCTTTATACGTCAGGCACAGATCACCTCTAAGCAGGTGGTATGCAACCGAGTAGAGCTGGAGTTTCTTTAACCAGGCAGCATATGGCATCTGTTTGAGCCCTTTGATCCTCTTGGTGAGGTACTTTTGGGGTCTTTCCAGTTGCTGCAGGTGTCGGGTAAGGTACATCCCGAAAGGGGCATTGTATTCAATTATGGGCCTGATGAGGGATGAGTAAAGAGGCACAATGACCTCCCTTGATCTAGATGTGAATCCCTTCATGATTAGGTGGACTATATAGAAGGTTTTTCTAACCACTTTGGCCACGTGGTTGTCAAATGAGAGATTGCTATCAACTTGGGTCCCCAGGTCCCTAATTACTTCTTCCGTACTTAATGGATTACCACCTATGTGTCCTCGTTCTATTTTGAAAGGACATGGTAACCACACTGACACTACTGACTATGACACATCATCAGGCACGAACACGGAAACACAGCACATTATGGAGTCCCCTACTCCTAAACGTAAGAATTATACATCCCCTTTAGACAACACCGAGGGAGGAGAGGGGGCAGGAAGCACAAAAAGGGTTACAAGTCTACAGAATCTCATGGAAGTATTAATGAACAAGTAAATTCTGTTGCTGTTAATAATGTCTGTAACATTTCCAGCACTGTATTAACACGGGAACAAACATCTCTGCTCAATAAAGGTTTATCTTTTATACCTGGATTTTTTGTGCCCGAAGACACTTTTGCACAAGATTTATTCACATTTTGCAGACTTATTAACCTTAAAATGTTCTTTCAGGATAAGGGGGCGGAAAAACAGAGTATGTATGCCTTCAAATATCATGCCTCCTCTTTCACACCTCCGATGCATCCTTCTGTAAATCTGTTTTTACGTAGTGTACTCAGTGATTTACATTTTGTGTTCAATACCTGTCCACCTATGCCGAATAATATGTCTGACACTGATTTATCTTGTTTAAATGAACTTGTGCAGAACAAGGAACTTGTTGTTCTTAATGCTGATAAAGGTGGGGCAGTGGTTGTGATGGACTGGACTGATTATGATATCGAGGCACACAAGCAATTGGGTGATGCCAGATATTACACCAAAATGCCACTTGACCCCACCTTTATGTTTAAACAACAAATTGACAGTTTCTTACACTCTGCGGTTGACAATGGTATTATAACATCTAAAACCCTTAGCCACTTAACTATTGCTGATCCTGTCAGACAGTATATTTATTTTCTATCAAAGATACATAAAGACCTTTTAAACCCACCAGGCAGACCCATTGTATCAGGTATTGGATCATTGACTGAGCCCCTTTTTGAATTCTTGACCAGGTATCTTAAACCTTTGCTTTCCTGGATTAGATCCAGGATTCAAGATACCACCCAATTTTTAAGCATTGTTAATGATATGCAAATTGAGGAAAGTTGGTGGTTATGTACACTAGATGTACGTTCATTATACACTAATATTCCCCATTGGGCTGGTCTTGATGCCATCGAATATTGGCTCTATAAATCAAATATCTATCAACCTGGCTTTAACACTTTTTTGATTAACCTCACCGAGCATGTGCTGACGAAAAATGTATTCTTTTATGACAAGGAATGTTATCTACAGATCAAAGGCACTGCGATGGGGGCATCTTTTGCCCCCATCTATGCTGACTTATTCATGGCATATATTGAGAAGATTTTGATCTATGATGACACTCATAATTTGTTTTTGCCTGAAATTGACATCTGGCGGAGGTATTTGGATGATTGCTGGATGGTGTGGAGATCTGATATTGAGTATCTCAATGAATTCATGGAATATATAAATGATAATAAATGGGGAATACAATTTACCATCACTTATGACCGTGATTCCATCACATTCCTGGATGTTTTGATTACCAGGAATAAGGACAATACCTTGAACACGGAGGTATATAGGAAGTTCCCAGAATATAATACCTTACGCCACGCCTCCAGCTATCATCCAAAACACATTGCCAGAAACATTCCAAAATCACAATTTATTAGAATTAGACGCAATTGCTCGGATGATCATAGTTATAAACATCATTCCCAGGATTTATCAATAGGGGCTACAGTCCAGGATATGTTACTATGGCTCAAAACCATGCATCGGGTCTTAGTAGACAGGATCTATTGATATACAAGAATAAACCATTGTCCAAAAATACACTACGTTTTACTACATTTGGTAGGAATACCAATAGGTTTATGGATATTATCAAAGATAACTGGAACATATTGAAGGCGGATGCTACAATCAATACCATGATTCCCAATGTCTGTTCATTTTCT
This sequence comes from Protopterus annectens, assembly GCF_019279795.1. NCBI lineage: Eukaryota > Metazoa > Chordata > Ceratodontiformes > Protopteridae > Protopterus > Protopterus annectens. Next base: position 41,766,344 of record NC_056736.1, on the reverse strand, counting down.
GTCTGAAAAGGAAAACACTTAGCAGCTCATTTCAATCACTACAAACACCACTCTGACTTTGTGTTACCCCAGTTGTATCAAACTACTATCATGGGGGACAAACATATTGGGTGTTTTCCCTGCGGCCATTGCATTAATTGCAAATATATTTTGAAATCTAAAGAATTCAGTAGCAAAAATAGTAGCACAGTGTATGATATAAATTTTTTTGCCAACTGCAATACTGACTGGGCTATTTATATGGCTAGTTGTAGCTGCCAATCATTTTATATTGGTCAGACCTCTCAGCCACTTAGGTTACGCATGTCAGAGCATTTGAGTGACATCAAATGTAAAAGAACAACTAATGCATTATACAAACATACACTCAAACACCAGACAGCTAAATTTCATTTTATTATTATTGATAAACTCATTGGGGACCGAACCCATAAATCTGGTTGGCACCACAAACTTAATATTAAAGAAAAGAAACGGATCACTAAACTGGGTGCTCTGTTTAATCCAGGGCTTAATGAATATTTATGAGGTATTTTTTGTCATGTTTTATGTCAGCCTATCAAATTTCTTCTTTCACCTGTTTTTCAGTATATAAGACTTTCTAAATTCATAATTGTATTTTTTTCTTTACACTGAAGAAGGCCAGGTTAAACCCAGGCCAAAACCGGTCTGTTGAATTAAGTCTTTATGAAGTTTAAATAAACTTTATTATTTTTCACAGTTCACTTGTTGCTGGCTAACTTTATTTTTCATGGCACTTGGTTTTTGCCAAAGGGGGTGACTATACACTTTTTGGCGTTTAGCTTGAGGCCATGGCTCTGGCATCAGTTATCTGTTTCTATGAGACTCTTTTGGAGGATGCTTGTGTCAGCTGGAGAGTCGATTATGGTGCCCAGTTTGCAGTCATCTGCGAACTTGGTCAGCCACAGTCCTCCCATGTTGGCCTGTACCTCTGAGAAATATATGCCGAACAAGAGAGGTCCCAGGACTGAGCCTTGTGGGATGCCACTTGTAACTGGTTTGGAGTCTGACATGGCTCCAACAATTCTGACCATGTGGGTTCTGTCCTTGAGCCAGTTTGCAACCCATCTAGTGACACAGGGGTTTATATTTAAGCTGGATAGCTTATCTATGATGCCCGAGTGGGGTATTGTATCGAAGGCTTTTGTGAGGTCCAGGTAGGCTGTGTGGACCACCTTCCCCTCGTCAATGGCCTTGGTGAATTTTTCAAAGAAATCAACCAGGTTTAAGAGGCAGGATCTGCCCTTAACAAAGCCGAACTGGGTAGGATCCAGTGTCTGTAGGTCCCCAATATCTTTATTTATGAGTTCCATGATGATCCTGTCCATAGCTTTGCAGACCAAGCTAGTCAGGCTTATGGGGCGATAGTTTCCAGGATCCGTTGAGGCACCACCTTTGTGAAGAGGGACCACTGTTACTGTATGCCATTTTTTGGGTACATATCCTGTAGTAAGGCTGAGATTGAACAGTAGCTTTATGTTGGGGTTCAGCTCTTCTTGGAGTTCATGTAGGACGCAGCCCAAGACACCGTCTGGTCCCATTGATGCTGTGATTTTTGCTTTGGAGAGGGTGGCTCTCACCTGAGTATCTGAGATGTCAGGGAGGCAGCACTCTGCTGGTATCTGATATGTTTCCTTAGACAAAAAAATAAGTGATGCATTGATGAAGTATTCTCCAGTGGAAAAAGAATACTAGATATTATGTGAGTACTCAGTTTCAGGAAGTACTACTGTTTAGGGAAAGAATTCACCTAGTTTATGATCATACTCCATATTAAGGCTAAGTCAATGATAAAATAGGAATACAAAAATGTATAATTTGGCATCATCTTTGCAGCCATGTAAGTTATACTGATGCCCTCTCTTGATTACACTAACAGACATAAAACCAACAGTTTCTAGCCTGGAAGGTCTATTTAGTGTAGGCTGGTATTTCTCTCAATTAGAAAAAGTACAAATGACACAAAATGTAGAAAAACATTGCGTAACTAATGTCTAGATTAGTTTCTAAATGAGCTGATTGTAAATAAATAGCATATATAACAATGCTACATGGAGTTCACTGTTAATAGGGTGATATTTCTAGAAATGTCAAGTGTTTCTGTTAAATTTTTACTTGTCTCTTTAAGAAAATAAACCTAATGTCTGTATCAGTGAGTGAGCAGGTTTGTTTAATTAACTGTTGAAAAGAGAATTAAAAGAAGCCCAACCAGAGTATCTTGCCCTTAGTAGAAAGGGGGCATGGTATCCAGAGCATTTCTAGAAAGGACAGTCAAATGCTAACCATTTGAAATGTTGAGACCTACTAGAGCAAGTCCTGAAACAAAGAGACTGAATGGCCAAAAAAAAAGACTTTCATATACCAAGTACCAAGTACCAAGTCCAAAATGTCGGTTTCCCAGAAAATTGCCTTTTCTCCAGGGTATGATGATCCTGGAGTTGGTGTTTATAAGTTTGGGGTGGTGTGTTGGGCTTTTCAGGTGGAACATATGGGGAGTTCTCCCCTACAAAAAAGAAGTTTAAAGGGGAAGCATATAGGTCAAGATTCTTCTTCTTCTGAGTTTTCGATTTTTTTTCAATCTGTCAGCACTTGCCATTAAGAGTGAGGACATTTTAACAGGGAGCCAAGTCAACCACAGTGAAAAAACACCTGGAAAGAGAAAGTGGAAGATGTTTCTCATAGAGGACTCCATGTAGACATAGCAATAGAGGTTGTTTCCCAGCAGAGTATAAGAGTGAGTATAAGAGTGATAACTTGACTGCCATGCTACATAACATCCAAAAAATCAAGGAATAAATAAAATAATTATATTAATTTTGCTTTTTCATCATTTTGGCCCAAGCTCAATTAATGAACTGTATCAGAACCAGGATGGTATATAAATGGATGTGTGTTTCGGCAATGTAACTGGTGATAGGACATGTGCCCCACAGGTCATTGTCATGCTTCTCAGAAGTGCGATTCACCCATTTCAGATAGAGTGAGATGGCTGTGCTTTTCCGGTTTATGCAGTTCATAGTCAGGTACAAACTGCATGACTACAAAATACATTAACATATAATTTACATGGCTATGCTCCATCATCTGCGCCTTACATTGCTCTGCAAATAAGTAGCATAAGTTACTTCAACATAACAAGGAGGCAAATATATATTCAGTGCAACTTGCTTTTACATTGGGCAGCAAAGTGTCTATCAAACAGAATGTACTTACACAGTATGCAAAACAACTTTTTCAGCTTTGCATACTGAGCTGGGTATCTTTGAGCTGCAACTACACTGTGGACAAGGCTGCACAGTCAGTAGGCTGATTTGTTAAAATATATTGTGCTGGATGAGATACTGTAATGGAGTAGTATATATATATCACTGTATACATGGGATTGAACTGGTACTGGTGAAGGGCTAAAGCAATGAATTTGGTAGGAAACTGATCAAGTGATGTGTTTATATGACATGGCGTGCACATGTGTGTGTGTGTGGTGTGTGCATGCTTATCTGTCGCTCTGTCTGTGTCTGTGTGCCTTTGATAGGCTTTCAAAATATCTGGATGGCAATTAACATGAAATTCAAAAAGGCATAAAAAGAAAGAGAATACAGAAAATGAATTGTGCAGTAGTGTCCTGATAACTGTACAGGAGACTGTTTCCAAAATGTATGTCAGAGTACTGACAAGCAGTAAGTAGAGGCCTGCATAACTGTGTACGAATGACTTCATGTGACAAGTGATTGTAAGCAATATATTCTTATGGATGTAATGTGTTGGCAGATAGATACAAGATAGTGATTTTCCACTGTCAAGGCCACTATTTGTTGTGGGTAAACAGCCATAACAATTTGTGTAACCATAATGTACATAACAACCAGAATATGAATGAGGAAGGAGTGTTAGGAAATTATAGTGCACTTTGATGATAGGACAAGCGTAGTTGGAATTACTGAACTGCCCCATTCTGTGTGAGACCAAATTGTTATGTACAAGATGGTATATGTTCTACAAGGTCCATCAGAAAGCTAGCTGTAGAACTCCCTTTATGGCCCAAGAAAGTCATTGCACTTAACAGAACTAGAATCACTCAGTATTAAACTCAATAGCATTTTTCTATATGATATAAACTATTTAACTATACACCTGGAAACCTAGATCACCACTAGTGCACTCTCAAAGAGATTCTTGGACTTAGTAAATACAAATGTTCTTGCAAAATTAGTCAGATTACCCACTAGGAGGAACAGTATCATGAATCTTGCCCTTACTAATATGGGGCATCTTGCACATCTCTTTCTGTCACTTGTTAGGTCTGACCATAAAGCCTTCTCCTTTGAAATAAAGTTGGAACCAGAGATCCCTTCTACTCAAGGTACCTTTAGAAATTTCTGTAAAACAAACTACCTATTCCTGATACATGGCAAGCTTAAAATCCACATCAAATCAATTCAATTCCACTAAATATGCGGAAATGTACACTGCAACACACAAGCAGGTAAACAGCACAGCTGCAGCTGTACCCTGCAGGAACAAGCATAGGACAAATCCCAGAAATAAATCCACATGGTAGAATCATAATATCAATCAGCTTTACACTAAAAATAAAATTTTGACCAAAAGTGTGACTAGTAGTTCCAGTCCTCATCACTGAAATAAACAAACAACTCAGGAAATTAATAAAATCCACTAAAGTCAAGTTTAAGGCTAAACAACCTAGCCAAGACAAAGGCAATTATAAACCTTGTAAGTTGTGTTTGTTATCTCAAAAGCATAATGCAAGAATGTGCTACACTAAGGCTGAAGATATAGTAAACCTGTGGGAAGATAAATTCAATGTTAACATTAACCCTTTTTCCCCTGTGCCTCTCCATCAAGATATATCTGAAACTGGCTCGCCCCTAGCTGTCACACAAGATCAAGTCCTAAAAGTGATATAAAATGTTGAAAATTTAATCAAAACAGGAGAAGTTACCTCCACAAAGAGACCAGTCACTGGTAGGGTCCTCCAGGGTTCTGTGCTGGGACCTCTCTTGTTTGGTATCTACTTCACTGAAGTAAAAGCCAATATGAAAGTACTCTGTCTAACCAAATTTGCAGATGACTATAAGCTTGGAGCAGTCACTGAATCTGCAAATGACTTAGTTACCATAGAGGAAAGTTTGTCCTCAATAAATAACTGGTGCCAAAATGATAGACTGGCAAAATGCATTGTTACATCCTTTGGGAAGTCATCTATCCCAGGGGACTACAACACTGACAATACACTAGTTGTCTGAGATTTGGGAATTTATGTGCACAGTGACCTAACTTTTGACTGACATGTATCCACTATTGTAAGAAGCCTTCTCTATTGATGCAGCTTTTAAATAAAGGAATTGCATCTAGACCTAGGGATGTCATTTCTCCCCTTTACTCAGCCCTCATTTGGCTAGTCATTGAATATAATACCCCCTTTGGCATGAATCTGTCCAGACACATGCAACAATCGGAACTCCTACAGATATATCTTACTTAAAGGATATAAGGCTTAAATAATAAATCCTACATGGTTGACTCAAAGCCCTGTCACCATACTCTGTATCCCATAGACTGCTAAGAGGTGACCTACATCTAGCTTATAAGGCGTCATTTGACCCATTGGACTGACTGCATATCAGCAAGTAAAATGGCATCAGATATACTTGGTCAAGGGATCTAAACTTCTTCTGCAACATCAACAGAACAGTTTGAAGGGACAGATACAAGTTGTAGAGGATACCACTGTTCTTAAACAAACTCCCCACCCATGTAAAACAAAGCCCATCCTTGTCTGAATTCAATCACAGCTTAGATCTATGGATGGGAAAGAGTGAATTTACACCAAGACTGCCCCCTTTTATACAAATGGACAGTAGCAGCTCCTAAATGTGTTATCTAACGCATGGATCCCCACAAATTATCTATGGAATGAACCCAATTTCTTCTCACTAAAGGTAATATATAATTATTGACCATTGAATGAGTAAGGACAATTTAAAACTAATTGGGAAGGGTTAATACAAGCATCAAAAGGGAAACTGGCTAGCCTTAAAGTATCCCACAAGGGCACCTAGCCCGGTGCTTACTTCTGAACCTATGTACTTAAGAGGCAATTATGTTCCAACCAGCTGCGTCACTATGTTTCTCAGACGGTATAGTTGTTCGGGATAGCTATCAGAGGTCTAGAGGTGTCTCTTCCATCACCAGAGTGCACTGATAGGTAATTCACATGGCAGTGTGCAGAATAGTCCTTTCGTTTCTTTCTCTTCTTTTTTTTTTTGCACTGCAATATCAGGAAATCATTATGAAACTCTCTAAGCTAACCACAATGATAACAGTGAGATAGATAGATTGATAGATGATAGATAGATAGATTGATATATTAAGATACAGATATATAGACACATGCATATTCCATAAAGAACACGCCAGCACTCCAGAACTGAATAGTAAACATGAATATTTAATGGCAATTTCTGTGCTCCAACACAAATTCCACAACAGAAATAAAAACTCACAGCTAAGAATTCCTCTCTAATATCTTGTCTTAATCCCAAACATTGTTAAACATGACTTCTGATTAATGTCAGTCAGCTTTATATTTTGTATTTGTTTTACAATACTGAAGCTTGTGACCTGGGTTATGGGTGAAAAGGGTCCAAACACCAGTTCACTAATCAACTTATCAAAAAACTGAAATTAGAAATTATAAAATGTGTAGATTCAGTCACTTAAGGATTACACACATTATTCACACAGGCACGTTTACAGATGATAGTCACTATTAGTAATCACTTCTAAAGTTCATTTTCAAAAAAAGCAGAACTTTTTCTTCTCTGAACATATTCATCAACTGCCACTGCTTTCTGATTAAAATAACTATTTACAGTCTGCTGAAAGTATTAAATGGTGCCATATTATCAAATCATAAAATTATAAAAGTTTATGAGTAGCTACCCAACTAAAATACTACAGTAAAAGAGATTAATTGTATCAATTTAAATGTGTTTGTTTGCTTGTATTACAATAATTCATTTTGTAGGTCAAGTTTTTATTCAACAGTAGATAAAATCCATTTCTATTCAAGTAACAGACAATCTGACTTATAAAGCTGAGCAAAATTTGACTTCACCAGAGAAATTCTCTGAGTGCTATATAATTTCCAAATATTCTCATCTGTTCTGTGAGGAAAAAAAAAAAGAAAATATATATGAGTATCCTGAGTTGCAATTTTACTTATTTCAGTTTTTACATACCAAAACTTATACACTGAAGATAGCTCTAATGTAAATTTCATCATTCTGAAACTTAACAATTTTGATATTATGCATGAATATTATTAAGGTTAAGGATAAGATTATGGCTAGGGCTAGTGTAATATGTGTTTATCTTGTTTAGTGTTAGGTCAGGGATCAAGTTAGGTTATCATTAGGCTTTGGTTTGGTGAAAGGATAGGGTTAGGATTACAACATATGAGCAAGGTACTGCAGCAGGGCAACAAGACACATGTCTGCCTACCTTACACACATCCTATCCCTAACCTAACTCTGAGTCTAACAGTAAAACTCACACCGTATACAAGCCTTTTCTCTAACCATAACCCTAATCATATCCCTAATCATGACACTAATACTACCACACACACACACACACACACACACACACACACACACACACACACACACACACACACACACACAAAGTACCCAAACAGCCATTCAGAAATACAAAAAAATGAATTATTCCAAAGTGTTTCAGTATTCTGCAACAGTTTCAGTTCTGAATTGTGAGATTTTGCACTCAAGACTATCCCTTTCATTAGACTCAGCTTTGAGCTAATGATAGGAATTCATATACATATATGCATATATGCACACATACATACAAATACACACACACACACACACACACACACACACACACACATATATATATATATATATATATATATATATATATATATATATTTTTTTTTTTTTAGTAAATTCTGAGCTGCAAAAGAAATTCTTGACCAACAGTAAATTGCTTCTGGTTTCTCAGACTTGCTTGCTCTACAGTCCAGTGGCAGTACAGTATGGTGGGAGGGATTGTGATGATAGAAGAGAAGAGTAAACACACGTAGAATGATTTGGGGGATTCTGATGTGTTGGGCTGTAAGTCTTTTGATAAAGTCTATACCATGTTGACACTGAATGAGAGAACCGAAGAAGCTGTAACCAAAACAAAAACAATGACCTTGAATATATAACATCTCAAAGTTATCATGCCTTCATTTTTAATGTAGACTTTGAATATACAACTTCATTTCAATATTACCATATTAACATTTTGAAGGAAGTAGAATCCTCCACTGACATGCAGAGTTCAATGCCTGCTATTACTTATTAATTTCTATTAGTATGTATAATATGTTTGTGGAAATATCTCTATGGTAAATATTATAGGTAACACATGTAGCTTTTGTCTGTGTTCACAGTCTTTGATGGACCAGAAAATTTCCTTTTGAGCCTTAGTGCAATCATCTTTGAAATTACAGTTACACCTGCATGGCATCGTACTTACCATGACTGTTTTATTTCTTTTTTATTGATTCTTGATGTTTACATGGTAAACTTCTCATTTATTGCAATTATGATCCTTTCTGTAATGGCAGCTGTCAAAGAAATAAGCTTGTATATCCACTTGTCCCATACCACACTAATTATTTTTTCATGAAAAATATGTACTTGAGTTTTAAATTTAAAAAAAAATATATTACTGTGGAAGGTCAAAACAATTATTTAAAACATGAAAAAGTGATTATTTTTTAGGGATCAAATACTAGTCAGATGACAGTTCAATTAAATTTTACTGTCATTTTTAAAATACAAGTTGGAATATGAGTGAAATTCACTGAAAGTTCAATTATACAAATGTCAATATAAATTGTATTTATTCAACTTGAATCATGGTAAAGTCACTCTCTTGTCATCCCATTTTATTCATCCAAGCTGTTTGTCATCAATTTCTTTTTTTTTTCTTTTTTTTTCGGATGTCTAATTATGTTATACCATCTCTTGTAAAAGAACATTGATTGGGTTCCTTGACAGTTCCTTGGAAAACAGTCTGAAGAGAACGTACATTTATGCATCAAGTTGCCTTCTGCTTGTGTTCCTTTTTAAATCCAGTTATGCTAAACATATTCACAGTGCAAATACTGACCTCATATTTCTGTCAAAATACCAATATATTGAAATCCTACATTACTGACTTGGTTATTAAATCAATGTGATTTGTTCTTTGTATCAGTCTACATAATATCCGTAAGTTCACTAACATTGATGTTACATATTTTGCATTCCCACACTGCTGTATGTACAGCAGTCCTGCAAAGTAAAAACATTTTGATCTTAGTGAGTTTCTCTATCCATTGCACAGATATTATTATGCTTTTTCCTACTGTCAGTCTTGTCTGATAGCCACTTAATATTAACTGTATTTCCATGATTCTTTCTATTGCCTCTAGGAGAGGAGTATAGATATGTGGTGGTAGTTAATATGATCTTGAGGTCATCAATATTGAAGGGACGTATGTATGCATCAAATTTACTTATATAGTTTGCCATCCCAATTGCTGAAAGTTAACAAAATTAACATAATGCATTCTAGCAGCTTAACTGTATGTAATGAGTGAAAGTCTGAGTAAAGCAATTAAACTAGAATGGAATGCTCCTATATTGAAAAATAAGATATGAGAAGACTGAATACATGGGGCGAAATGATGATATATGTGTTCTATCACAGCAATTTAATTAGTGTTTGAAAACTGCTAAGATGGACATATTTTAGGTTGAGATTATTAATGCCATTGTCTAGCAGAATAACATATGGGAGCTTGTATAATGGTGAGAAAAAGGATAGAACTGTGATTGGCAAGGGTCCTTCTTCCCATGAATATCTAATCATTTATACAGTAATTAAGTTATATCATAGAAATAGGTAATTATTTAAAATAAACTGCTTCAGGACCCTATTTTTTTTAATTTGTAAATAACAAAAATCTACTAAGCCATTATGGACTACATCATTTAATTCAAGAGTCATGCTCTTTCTTTTAAATAACTGTATGCTCTAGCTTATTGGAGTATGTAGAAACCAACAGTGCCCTAAGTTAAGTAAAATAGTGCAGTGAAATGATACACCAAAACAGGACAATTTAGAGTGCAGTTAGAGTAATCTTGTTAGTGGGAAATAACGCAATAAGCATTGAATGCCAGCCCGCTCGTCAAAACATACTAATGATATCCATGTCAAATATAAATAATAAAATCAAGCGCTGTGGAATAATTCCAAAATATATGGCATTTACATGCGATGTTACAGTGAACGGCTATCTGTGCACTGTCATTTTTCAGTGAACAGGTATATCATGCATGTTAAGATGCCCAGACGAACTCCTACAGTAGCTGGTCAGGGTATGTTAGTGTTTAAATTGGAAGACAGTGTCAATGCTGTTCCATGATACTGCTTTCTGTATCACAGAAATGTTTGTCAGCATTTCTTATTGCATTATCTTCATGTCTAGGTTATAGGGAACAGAAATATTGTATAGAACAAGTAGAATTCTGCTATCCTTGGATGAGATCAACAATCATGTGAGGAATGCCTGTCTTACTGGACATGATCCTTTGGATAGCATCAAACTCTCTTTTCTGTGGAGACTTTTAAGCATCCAGCTGGTGATATGCTTGAAGTTTTGCAAGCATCAGCCTCGCAAATCATACACTAATCCACCTTTTGAGCAGCATGTGTCCAATGTGATAAGGGAGTCCTTCTATAATGAGCCACACATAAATAAGGGGATGATTCTAAATCCAGGGATATTGTTGTGCCTCTTTACTCAGCCCTCATTAGGGCAATAATTGAGTATAATACCTTGTCCTTCTATAATGAGCCACACATAAATAAGGGGATGATTCTAAATCCAGGGATATTGTTGTGCCTCTTTACTCAGCCCTCATTAGGGCAATAATTGAGTATAATACCTCTTTTTGTATGTATTTGTCCAGTCAAATACAACAACTGGGATGCTAGCAGAGATACCTTACAAAAAGGATACAAGACTTAAACAACATGGCCTTCATGGACCACCTCAAGTCCCTGTTGCTATACTGATGGTCTTATTACTGATGGATTTACTTCACATCCACATCATAGTGGCAGAAAGGGCAGTAACAGGAAATTGCCATACATCAATTTCAACATTCATTAGGTTATCTAGGTTAATAGGCTTGTTTAAACTGTTGCTCTGTGAAGCTGTTATGAAGCCCATCCCTGCATATCCACAGTAATTACTAGCTCTTATATTATTCAATATGAATCTCCAAAGATGGGCAGAGCAAATATATATTGGGGTAATTACAAGTTTCCCTTATCTGTTCATCCAATTTATGTTTTTACGGAAAAAGAGAAGTAATCTTGTAAAAGTTGGTGTTTCTTACACCATTGGTCATCTGAATGTGTAACAGTTATGGCAGAACAGGGTCTATTGATGATCTGTATGTGGGCAGAGGTTTTTGGGCAGAGGTCACCTCTCAGTAGTCTGTATGATATTGAGAAGAGAGACAAAGCATTGCTTATGATTTAGACTATTCATTTTTAGTGTGGAGGCATTGTGTTCATTCCAACTGTGACAAGTGTGTGAACAGATACATACCAAAAGGGTCATTATACTCAATGATTGGCCTAATGAGTGCTGAGTACAGAGGAGCTATTATGTTCCTCAATCTGCATATAATACCGTTAGATATAACTTGTGTGATGAAGAAGGGCTTCTTTATAATAGTAAATGCACTGTGATCAAAGTACGCTAATACAGTTCATGTCAACATATCTAGCTAGATCTCTAGCTGCAGGATCAATTTCCATGGGGATGTTGTCACTGTGATAGTTACAAAGGCAGTCTTGCTTGCCAAAGGATATGATTATACAGTTCTTAATATTTAGTTCCAGTTCATGGTACTGACACCAGCTATTTGTTTGGGAGAGGTCGCCTTGTAGGATACTAATGTTCTCAGTGGAGATTATGAAGTTTGCAGTCATTTGTAGTCATCTACAAACTTGGTCGGCCACAATCTTTTCACATTAGATTTGACCTCTGAGAAGTAAATTCCAGAGAGAAGTGACCCAAGGACTAAAGCCTGATGAACTCCGCTACTGATAGGTAATTTGGAGAAGGTAGATCTGCCACACTTACTTCCTGTTTTATCTATGAGCATACCAAAGAATTGCATAAGGTTTAGCATTTAACTCGGAGAGTTTGTCAATGAAGCTGAGTGTGAGATTGAGTTGAATGCCTTTGTAAGGTCCAGATGTGACGTCACACTGATTTGCTCTCATCCATTGCCTCAGTCACCTTTGCAGACATCAACCAGGTTAAGTAGACAGACTTTTGACAAATCCAAACTCAGCTGAGTCAAAAGTTTGTACGTCTCCTATATCCCTATTTATTAGATCTATAATGTTCATTTCCATAATCTTGCAGATGTGACTGGTCAGTCTTATGAGTATGTGATTACCCAGGTCAGTTGAAGCCCCATTTTTGTGCAAGGGAATGAGTGTTACTGTCTTTGAATCATCCAGCGCAAAGATTGTTGTGAGAGAAATGTTGAATAGCCTATGTAGGTGATCTGATTATTCATGTTTTAGACAAGCCACTAGGCAAATTGGTATGTTATTCATCCCTATAAACTTATCGTCATTTGCAGTAGATAGTGCCTTGAGAATTTGTTCTTGGGAGACTGGCGACAGGGTTAGATGCAGGTATTTGATCTGGGAATATTGCAGAGGAGTAAAGTTGGAGTTGAATTTGTCAGCTAGTAGGATGGCTACAGTCTGGGTCTGAGAGTATGATATTGTTTAGTTAGTTCTGCACAGTGCTGGGCAATGTTTCTGAGACTTCTAGTACAGTTAAAGTAGGCTTTGTGGATTTCTATCATGTGGATGGCTATTTTCATATCTGAATTAGGTTGATTTGATTAGGATTCAGAGTTCCTTGTTTAGTTTAGCAGGAGTGTTTTTGTTTTCTTGAGAGTTAGATTCATATTAGAGTGCAATGATTTTTTTTTTTATTTTGTTATATAGCCTGTTTATACTAGTGTACCATCATATAGGTTTGTTTTTCAATATAGCATTGTATTTATTTCTATGTGAACGATTGCATTTATAAAACTATTTACATGTGCATAGAATTTGGCAGAAAAGTATTCCACATAAGCTGTGGGATCATCAAGATGAAAGTGGCTTTTGAATTTAGTCAGGTCAGCTTTCAATTTTAGTAGGTTAGTCCCCACATAGTTTGTGAATACTGAGGTATTGAAGTATGCCTCTGACTTTAGCCTTACGGTGAATGTGACTGACCTGTGGTCTGATTTGTCCAGAGTGGCACTTACAATAAGCATGGAGAAGAGATGTCCCATATCAGTAAGGACCATATTCAGGATTTTATCTCCCCTAGTTAGGGTATGGACTAACTGATCTAGGGAGTTAGTATTAATGAAGTTCAACAATCTCTTGACATACATGTTTGAAGACATATAAGTGCCAGTGGATGGTGGATAATTGAGGTCTCCTAGGAGAATCATATATTGTTTAATACATTAGGACTCCTTACTGGACAGGCAGAAGGCATACGTCAAAGGAGACTTAGAGGATTGCTGTAATTAGCTATGATGTGGTCATGTGTTTTGTTTATAGTAAGCTGGATGTGGAGAAGTTTTAAGCCATTATTTTGCCTAATGAGGCTGGTGATGAAATGTTTTTTTTTTCAAGAATATAGAGATCGCTTCACCTTTAGTGCCTAATTCTAATGCCAAGGAAATGTATAAGTGATAGGCACTGATGCTCTGCAATGATGGTCTTGATCCATTTCATTGTGATGATGCATATATCCACATTTACTAGGATAAGCTGGTAAGCATTGCTCATAGGGTGTGGAGTTTTTTTGTAAAAGCTCCTATCGTTAATACCTTAGTGTCATCCTGGTCTTGTTTAGTTACGCTGGAAATGTTATTAGACTGACTTTGCCTAAAAAGGCACTATGGTGGTGGACAAGGATTTTAGCCAATATAATGAGATTTCACTGAGGAAGAATAATTCGTGACATCTCTCCATGATGGTGCTGAGTGGACAGGCATCATACCAGTAGGTGTAGACACATGGGTTCCAAGAGTGGCAAGATGACACATCTCTTCTGGAGACCAGCCATTTTAGTATCTTAATTTCATGACAGATAAAGCAACTGTAATCTGAAAGCCAACAAAAAGGTGTAACTAACCACATTCACTCAGTCTGCTTCATAGGTACACCAGCCATGCAGACGTAGAGAATGTCAGCACAAATAGCAATTTTATACTTGCCTGCAAGAATCCATCTGCCATTAATTGATACTGAATATTAAAATATACCTCATTTATCACATCCTAAATTAATTCAAAAATAATATGATAACTTACGTAGCTTATACAATGGGTGCACATGAATACCAATATCCATATACATCAACATGGCTGTGTACAAATTATGGAGAGGCAGGAGGAATGCTAGTTCTATTTTTTTATAACTAGTAAAGCTGCATTTTTAGAATATATATAGCAGTTATTTTTTCAGCAGTAAATTAAAATCTCTAAACCTCCATTAAGGCAATTCAATTATTTTGAATTCTTGTAATGGATTTTGTAACCTTACTTTAGAAGACAGATGAATCTGTGAGGCTGGACTCAATTATGAGAATGTTCTTTCTTCAAAACAGGTCGCATATGTGGGTCTTGTGATTAAAAGGCCTTCTTCTTTTATCCTCAGAGAGCATAAATGAAGTCTTTTACTAGAAGTCTGTTCTTAATTGGTAGGCAGTAACCAAGTATGCCCATTTTGAAAAGGAGTAAGTTTAGCATCAGTAAAGTCCTGCTTTGTACCAGCAATCAATGCAGTCTGTTAAGTAAGTCACAATGATGCATTTATTGACGGAGAGCAAGCAGCATATCATGCTTTCAGTCATTCGGAGTCAGTGTGTGTTAGTACTTGACAAACGTAAAAAGTGAGAAAGTCCATATTCATTGATATATAAGTGAAAAACATAATAGTATTTGTATATTTACAGATGGCTGACGTGAATTCAATGAATATCAGTTACCTGCAGCACAGGATTCTATGGAACACAGTAATGCTTGCTGTTTTCCATCTGTCTTTGTGAATTATGTGTGTGTGTGCTGGTGGTGATTACTTTGTTTTGTGAGATTTCTCCCTTCTTTTCCCTTATTCGAGTTGGTATACGTATGCTTGAAAGGTGTAGTGGGCTACCCCTCACATTAGGGAGTGAGGCAGGCTTGCCTTCTTGCTAAAACTCTTGCAGTTGAAGTTTTCATTGTTTTGAGTTTCAGTCATTAGTCTTTGGCATACTGAGGCCTCAGAATTCTCATGTTCAGGCTTACATAGCACAACCAGCAATAATACCATAGCATATTAATAATCCATTATTAATAAGATATATTTGCTTGATCGTCTTTAAAGCAAAAATAAATAAGTCAAAAATCCACAACTTTGATAAACTGTTTTGGTATCTATTAAATTATATATATTTAAAAGAACAGAAAACCAGATGGAAACTATAAAATAAAGGTTATCTATATATAAGGAATAGATTAAGAAGAGCAATGCACCAACAACCAAACTGAAACCGCGTTTCTCAAGGTGTACACAATTCTTTCTTTCAAAACTGTAATCCTTTGTGCTTTCTGCATTCTTAGCTAAGATTAAGCAAGCAGTGAAGATAGAAAATTCACATAACTTTATAAAGTTATTTGCATCAATAACCTGACTTGTCCCTCTTACCACTATTAACAAAATACTGCCCTTCAATCAAGTCTGCATTCTTATAAACTGAAATCCACCTGAGGGGAAAAATAAAATAACTACATTTAATGGACCCCCTCCCCACAAAAAAATTATTATGCATAAAAACAAGATGACTAATTGTAATTACATTTTTGCTTTTAAAACAATTATCTACGATATTTATAGGTTCATAGGTTCATAGGTTTATACTAGGCTATCTGCACTAAGGCATTTATAAGCCTAGCCCAAAGTTTTGTGGCTTACGCCACCCCTTATGTTAAAAAATACTGTGCCCATTAGTTTGTTGTGCTTCTGTCCAGCAGTGACACAGATGATTCCTGGGGTAAACCTACGATCTCCCATCCACCGGTCAAGATTTCTATTGAACAGAGCCAGCGAGGTGCTCTGCCTCACATGGACCGGGATTTTATTCCACAGCATAGGGAGTCTCTGGGTGACAAATCTATCCCTCCAGCATGTCCTATTTATATCCGTGCTAAGGTTTAAGTCGCTTGCTCTAGTGGATCTGGTAGATTTGGATTTTTTGAGGTGGAGCATGTCCATTAATTCCGGGTTGGACATGGTCTTGTATGTCAGGCACAGGTCACCTCTGAGCAGACGGTATGCAACTGAATAGAGCTGGAGTTTCTTCAGTCTGGCAGCATATGTCAGATTTTGGAGTCCCTTTATCCTTTTGGTGAGGAACTTTTGGGGTCTCTCCAATTGCTGCAGGTGTCGGGTGAGATACATCCTGAATGGGGCATTGTACGCGATCATTGGTCTGATAAGTGAAGAGTACAGGGGAACAATGACCTCACTTGATCTGGATGTGAATCCCTTCATGATCAGGTGGGCAATGTAGAAGGTCTTTCTAACCACTTTAGCAATGTGAGTGTCAAAAGAAAGGCCATTGTCAACCTGGGTCCCCAGGTCCCTGATAACCTCTTCTGTGCTTAATGGATTGCCAGCTATATGGTAGCTTGGGGTTACCTTGTTTTTCCCGAAGGGTATGACTATACATTTTTTGGCATTTAACTTCAGGCCATGGCTCTGGCACCAGCTATCAGTTTCCGTGAGACCCCTCTGAAGGATATCTGTGTCCGATGTACTTTCCACTATGGCGCCCAGTTTGCAGTCATCTGCAAACTTTGTCAGCCATAGTCCTCCTATGTTTGCCTGTACTTCTGAGAAGTAGATGCCGAACAACAGGGGGCCAAGGACTGAGCCCTGTGGGACACCAGTTGTGACCAGCTTGGAGTCTGACATGGCGCCAGCAACTCTAACCCTGTGGGTTCTGTCCTTTAGCCAGTTTGCAACCCATCTTGTGACATATGGGTTTACATTTAAGCTGTTAATATTCTCTATAACACCCGAGTGGGGTATTGTGTCAAAAGCTTTTGCAAGGTCAAGGTAGGCTGTATGGACTGCCTTTCCCTCATCAATGGCCTTGGTGACTGTTTCGAAGAAGTCGACCAAGTTCAAAAGGCATGATCTGCCCTTGACAAAGCCAAACTGGGTCAGGTCCAATGTCTGCAAGTCCCCTATGTCTTTGTTTATGAGTTCCATTATGATCCTCTCCATAGCTTTGCAGACCAGGCTTGTTAAGCTTATGGGGCGGTAATTACCAGGGTCTGTAGAGGCACCGCCTTTGTGGAGTGGGACCACAGTTGCCGTACGCCACTCCTTGGGCACGTATCCTGTGGTAAGGCTAAGATTAAACAGCTGCCTTATATGCGGGTTTAGTTCCTCATTGAGTTCGTGTAGCACACAGCCGGGGACACCATCCGGTCCCATTGATGCTGTGTTTTTAGCTTTAGAGAGAGCAGCTTTCACCTGCGCATTTGAGATGTCTGGGAGACTACACTCTGCTGGGATAGTTATCTCTCCTTTTGGGGGGGAGAGGGGGGTGAAGTTTGCACTGAACCTGTCTGCCAGTATATTGGCAATGTCTGTGGGTTCAGTGATTTTTGTATCATTTTGGACTAATTCTGAGCATATCTGGGAGTTTCCACCCAGGTTTCTAACATAGCTGAAGAAGGCCTTATGACTGTCTTTTGAATCTATGGCAATTTTTCTCTCAAAGTTGGCCTTGGATGATTTTATGAGTGCTCATATTTTTTTACTAATAATGATCAAGAGTGTCTTCTCTTTTATGGATTTTGCTCTATCATGTAACAGCTTTCTACTCTTATTGCAAAGTTTGTTTATGGCTGGGGTCCACCAGACTGGACGTTTGCCCTTGGTGGAATCTTGGTTTTATTAGGGATTGCCTGATCCATGCAGTCCTGGAGGTGTTCGTAGAAGGCATTTGTAAGGGCTTCCGCAGCTTGGGTTGTGGTTTCCACTGGCTCGGGGGCCTTGAAGGATACCACACCAGTCTTGAGTAGTGTGAAGTTTGCTTTAGAGAAGTTCTTCACTGTGGTCTTTTTTGTTTGTGGTGGGGGCGGGATGTGGATTTCCAGTGAGATTAGTTTGTGATCTGATCTCACCAATGAGGGATATACTTCCGGTGTGGAGCATTTTGTCCCCATGTTTGTGATGATAAGATCTAGTATATTTTCTCCTCTTGTGGGAATGGTGACTAGTTGTTCCATGGCATTTGAATTTATGAACTCCAGGAACCTTTGGGCTAGAAAGTTGGGGCTTGAGTAATGTTCCCAGTCTATATTCGGGTAGTTGAAGTCACCCAATATAATGGTGTTTGGAGATACATTTATACCCTCCAGTGTCTTCAGGAAGGCTGTGTGGGGTTCCTGAGTTTGAGAGGGTGGCCTGTAGCATGCTACAAATTGTAGAGCAGCTTTGCCTATGGTTAATTGCACCTGGATGGTTTCCGATGCTTCGTGCATTGCCACCAACCATTTAGTGACATATTGCCATTAAACGGATTAACAAATAAAGTCTAATGTGATCTAATGGCAATTATACAACGACCCACCCATTAATATTCAAAAATGTGCATGCTGATTGGTCAGCGTGCATGTTGTAAATCAGAGATATAGTAATGGATAAAGGTCCGGTCGCCCGGACTTTTTCCATTACTATAACTCTTTTTTTACAGCAACAGAGAATGCAAGATCGTCATTGCTTCATACTGTCTTGCTATGTTAAACGAGTTTAACATAGCGAGACAGCTTTACAAAAAGCAACAGAGATTCTCCGTTGTTTTTTTTAAAGCTGCCTCACTATGTTAAACTCCTTTAACATAGCGAGACAGTTTGTAAAAAGCAAGGAGATCTTGCTTTCTCCGTTGCTTTTTTCAAAACTGTCTTAGCATAGCGAGACAGTTTTGAAAAAAGCAACGGAGATTCTCTGTTGCTTTTTTTAAATCTGTCTCGCTATGTTAAGCCCATTTAACATAGCGAAACAGTTTGAAAAAGCAACGGAGATCTTGCTTTCTCCTTTGCTTTTGCCCACAGCTCTGATGTACTGCTTAGGCATACGCATGCACAGTACATCAGAACTGCCGCAGAATACCAGACAGCTGTGGAAGGGCAGCAAGGAGGCATTATACAATGCCATTATTTAAGAAAAGTAATTATTTTTTTTCTTAAATAATGTCATTGTATAATAACAATAACCCACTTCTGGTTGTGGGTAATGCTGGATTTATCCACGGTTGGCTTTGTCTGGCCACTCAGGCTTCACCCTCGTGGCTAAACCACACCAACCATGGGTAAATCCAGCATTACCCACACTCAGGCGTGGGTTATTGCTATAATATTTGCATTAGTCAATTAATGTAAAAAAATGAGATTTAAACAACTGCAGTTAGGAAAAACAAGCAGTGAAGCAGGATAGAAGTGAAAAATCCTTCAAAGCATGTGTAAAATAACATAAATTAAAAAATCACATCCAGTGTTCTCAAATTCATTGTGCTGAACAGTCTGACATGCTTCTGTAGCATGTATACTTTAACCATGGTCAAACATGTAAATGATTATTTGCCTGAAACCTTTAATGACTTTTTAAATATTATGCATAAGGGAGGATATTTCATAGTGGAAAATAAAAATATTTAAAAAGATGCTATTTAAAATAACAAAAATGGCATACATATGAAAATATCACAAATATAAGTAAACAAAGAAAATGTAACCCACATCTAGCCTTCTCAGACTGATTGAGCTGCACACTTTAATACAATAATGTAGAAAGCACACTAAAACTGTGAACATAACAAGCAAAGTTCAAATAATGCAGTTAGGAACTACTTTCTAAAAATTGCATTTGCATATTTTGGATCCTATATCGAGTATATAGACACATTAAAACTAAAGGAGACAATAGGAAAGTATACCAGAAATCTAAATTTTTTTATTTATAAATATTTGAGCAAATTTAAGTAATACGCATTTTTTTCACTTGATTTCAGTTGGGTAATCTGCAGAAACCTTGGCCTTTGTGTCAGAAAAGTATAACACAGTATATTAGACAAAATATAACAATGAATGGTTGCATACAGTGGGGCTCTGATTATCAGACACAAAAAGTGCCATCACACAAGTAGGCAAAATTACATGGTCAGCATCATACACTAATGATGGTATAATTCAAAGAAAAATAGCAACATTTAAATGCAATACATTTACCTCTAACTTTACCCCTCTTGCCCCTCCATCTGTCCCTCAAGAAATATCTGAAACTGTCTCTCCTCCAGCTATCTCAATAGACCAAGTCTTAAAATTGCTATCAAATCTAAAAATACTCCATTGATGGGTCATGACAATATCCCTGGATGCATCTTAAATAGCATGAATCACAATTTACCCTGCATACAGGTTTTGGCCATGCAAATGGAGAACACCTACAGTCATTCCCCTGCATACGGGAGGATCTTTCACAGTCCCAGGCAATTACAAACCCATAAGTCTGAACAGCCTTATATGCAAAGCCATGGAAAGACTTATCATGGAAGGAATCGATCAGGATTTAAGGAGCCTTGAAGCACTAGACCTTTCTCAGTTTTTGATTCATCAAGTGCAGGTCATGGTTATTCAACCTGATGGATTCTTTTGAAAAGGTCACCACAGCAATGGATGAAGGCAAATAGTACATGCCACATACCTTGACCTGGCATAGAAGTCCCCACCCAGGCATAATAGAAAAGCTAAATAAAATGGGAATAAACCCCTATGTCAACTGATGGGTTGACAGGTGGGCTAACAGAAAGGGAAAGTTACCTCCACAAAGAGACCACTCACCAGTGAAGTTCCATTGGGCTCTATGCTGGGACATCTCCTGTTTGGCATCTTTTCTGAAATAAAAGAGAATAACAAAGGGCTCTGGCTGACTAAGTTTGCAGATGATTGCAAGCTAGGAGCAGTCATTGAATCCTCAAATGACTTAACCATCCTGCAGGAAGGTTTGTCTCAAGTAAATAACTGGTGTGAAAATCATGGTCAGAAGCTAAATGCCAAAAATGCATCCTTTGGGAATTCGTTTACCCTAGGAAACTATCACATTGACAATATGCCCCTAACAGTTGACCTAGCTGGTTGGGATTTGAGAACTTATCTGGACAGTGACCTAACTTTTGACCAACATGTGTCTATTGCTGTAAGAAAGCCCTTCTATACTGCACAGCTTATAAACAATGAGATTGTGTTTAAATCTAGGGATGTCGTTCCCCTTTACTCAGCCCTCATTAGGCCAATCATTGAATACAATTCTCTCTTTGAAATGTATCAGTCCAGACAAATACAACAAGTTGTATGCCTACAGAGATACCTTACTAAAAGTATACAATGCCTAAACAACATGTCCTACATAGAACAATTCAAAGCCCTGTCACTGTGCTCAGTATCCTACACACTGCTAAGAGGTGACACGTGTCTGGCATGCAAGGCCCCCTCCTACTGATTACCGATGGATTTACTGCACATCAGTAAGTCAAGTGGCATCAGAAGTCATCATTCTAGGGATCTAAACCTCTTCTGTAACATCAACAGAATGGTTTGGAAGGACAGGTATATTTCACAGAGGATACCACTGCTACTGAACAGACTCCTCATCAACATAAAATAAAGATGTTCTCTGTCCATTTTCAAGTGTAACATAGATCTATGAATGGGAAAAAGAAAATTCACTGAAATACTCCCCACTATACTACTAATAGACAAATCCAGCTCCTAAATCCTTTATCCCATGTATGAGTCTCCTCAGATGATCTATGGTATGATCCCAGTTATTTTCATAAGAGATAATATATAATTATCGACCATGGGGAAGCCGAAAGAAGAAGAAGAAGAAGGATTGGTAAGACAAAATTTTAACTAAATGGAATAGGCAATTTTGAGCACAAAAATGGAAACTAACGAGGCGTAAAATGACCTGCAACGGCTGCTAGCCTAGTATTTATCTATGGACATCATGATAGCAAGCCCACTTATGTATGCAAATGAAAAAAAAAAGACAACCAGAAACAAATAAAAAATGCTAGATCAGCTGTGACCACAAATTACTTTGTACACTGTGATTTCTTCTTGAAAAGAGACAGGGACCATTGAACAATGCTAAGAGAAGCAGAGTGGACATGGACACAATAAACACTATTGCTTGAGCAGAGACACCATACTGCTGCTGCTAGACATGTGCTGTCCTCATATGGAATCTTGTGGTATATATGAAATACCAATACCACTGGACACTATGGCATATGTGGCTATGGCAGTTTTGCTAGTGAAACCACCTCCCAGAGACCTCACGTCTACTACAGTAGTTCCTTGATGTTATGCTGCTGTAGCATGTGGTGAAGTATACATCTATGTATATATATATATATATATATATATATATATATATATATATGTATATGCTTCACAAGGATCACAGATGAATAAAGCAGCACTATTCAGGTACTCTACAAAATAGCTTATTTCCATGAACTTCTAGAGGCCATCAATTCCTCATGCATTATCATCAAGGCCATGCTAGAATAACAGAATTTGTATGAGCATGCATTTTCTGAAACATATGATGTCTGTAACTCAAATGTATATCAGTACTTAGTGACTTCAGTCCTCAGTGATTTGCCAGAAATCCATAAATGTTATGAGGAAGAGACCAAAAATAAGAGGCAAAAATCTGGAAATTCTGAAAAAATCTGGACAGTTGAGAATATGAAAATTATCATAGGGATATCTTATTGGCAAAGCCCGTATAGGCCTTGGGGATAAGGTTTGTGACACTAATACTCAACTTACAGAGCATGACTTAGATGCACTATAAGACTACACTGTTGCAGTCCATCAATATTGCCAAGTGTATGTTTTTGGACTGATGAAGGCCCATTTTCATTGCCTAAGTTCCTCCTGTGGTGCACTGCAATATGCTGTGGAGACCAATATCAAGATATTTGTTGCCTGAGCATTTTTGCATAACCAGGAGGTATGCAGACACCTAGTGTAGTTAGTTGCCACCGGACGATCAGACAGATAAGAGCAAGTGGTTCTGGAGAAGGTGCTAGTTGAGGAGGCAGTGTAGGAACTAGCTGCAGGAGAAGACCATATGAGGCAGACGCATGCACAATACACTGTAGAAGTGGCAAAGAAGCAGCAGCTGGTCAACAGCTATAGGTCAGGTTAGACAGAATGAAGATTTAATATGAGGCATGCAATACTTAGTGCAGGCTATGCTGTATAGTGCTTTGACTGACCATGCTGTGTACCAGACATTATCTACTCACATAACATTTGTGAGGAAAGGGCACAATTGACATCGTAGGTAGGAAAGGGTGCATTGACAGGAGCCAACAATGAGTACATTGTTGCATTGTTAAGGAGATATCAAAGGATGAGGAAGACAGTGTAATGTATGGCCAAGAGATTGGAGGATGGAGTAGTTCTCTTCAGTAGGGGTAGGTGTTCAACAATACTTGGTGCTTGTTCAAAATGTGCTCCAGGGGGACACAACTTCTGCAGATATGGTTGCACTATATGTGTGTGTGTGTGTGTGTGTGTGTGTGTGTGTGTGTGTGTGTGTGTGTGTGTGTGTGTGTATGTCAGAGGCAGGTGTTGTTACACCTTAGGTTGATAGGATGAAGACCATGAACAATCAACAGTCATGGGTGCATCCCATCTGAGGAAAGACCCTAACATTGATAGTCACAGACAAGGACAAAGATGAGTTGTGAGACCATGATTGCCTGGCTGTGCCATGGTAGGATATCATGGGGTTCACCAGAGCTCTGTCCTCAGTCATCCATTGCTGCAACCCTCCCTATGACCCCAACATCCTTGGCAGTAGGAGACTAAAAAGCCAACCCCCACCTCCCCAAACAATAAGTCAGTCTCTGCCCTTACCCACAGGCTTTTCGCTCTTACCCATGAAATATGCCACACCTGTGTAATCTGTGTTTTTTTTTCTACAGAGTTCCATTATAGCCATCCCTTTGTCTCTGCTGTCAGCAGATAGCTGGGAAGAAACCTCCTTCAACAAAAACAAAACAGTGCTACAGACAACCAGTCAGTCACCTCATATGTAACTGTTTAGTATGCCCTCACCAATTCATCTGTATAACTATCCTTTCCTATGTAGACTAATAGCAATATTTAATTATTGTATGGTACTTGCTGTTTCAGTAAAATGAATAAGTATGGTGAACACTGGAATGGCTGCAGTTGATTGTTTTTTTCACACTGTTTTTGAGGTTCAAAGCATTGCAATGATGCTAGGTAAGCAATTTATGATAAACAACCCCAAATCATATATTTAATGCACTGCACTGTACATCAGCCCTAGACTATGCAGAACCCTATGCCAGCCCAGGCAAAGAAGACTACAAATCACTACTTGTATGCACAGTCAAGCCCATGACCTCCATGCAGATGCAGGTATTTGCCTTAAGAACTCAAGGGACATTCTGCCACAAGCATTGACACCACTGTGGCTTACTAGGACCTTTCCTTCCATAAATCTCAATTTAACCCAACCACATTGGCACAATGGTTGGCAATGTGTGATTATGTAGTGGCACATGTGGTGGCACTGGGCTCCATCTCACTGCCCTGCTGCCCTTTGCGGCATGTTATGTGATACAATGTGTGTCAATATGAATCTGCTACCATTTCCCCATAGATAACAAACTATGAAGCTGCCATGGTTTTTCAAGGTGCTGAGTGTGGGAGGGCTCCTAGCTGATGTAGAAAAGTCTATGCTTCCTTTAGGGTGACTAGTCAGTGAAGCTGATGTGGCTTTCGAAGATGCTGAGCATGGGAGGGCTTCCAACTGATGCAGAAAAGTCTATGCCTCCTGTAGGTTGACCAGTCAATGAAGAGCTGAGTGGCCTAGTGGGCTAATGCACTATGTTGTAGTTGACAGGGGTTGGGGTTTGAGACATCGCAGAGGTGATTATTTGGGTTGGGATGGTGGCCTAATGGTTAAGGTGTTTGCCTTACAAACACAAGATACAGGGTTTGATTGTCACAGGGGATAATTGGCTAGGCTTAAAATGTCTCGCAAGGGCAGTTAGCCTAGTACTAATCTATGAACCTATCTATGAAGAAATTGGGGGAGTCCCATGAGATTCTCCAAAATCAATACCTGGCACTGCCTTCCCATAAACAGTAAGTGATGCCATGGATCTCTCTTGCAAGCAGTGTTAGCATTGATACACTGACCTAAAGATGCACCACACTGACCTTCCTGAACAATAGAAGGAGCAGGCTAAAGAGAGGGAGCTGGCTTCCCCTTCTTTTTGCCTTTCTTCTACACATATTTCCTTCCCCTTTCTCATAAAAAGTGCTAAGTATTATGGCAAATAGCCATTAACTAAATTATAAGTTGTGCTCACCTTGGCACATTGCTGCATGTCATTTGGCACATGTTGCATACACTGTACCAGGTGCATGTGGAAATATGATATCACTCTATTCAGATCATTATGCATCCTGTGAGTTTTCACCAGTGAATATCCCATGAAATCTGGCATAGTCACATAACATCAGTTCTACTACATAGTTAATCAGCTTTTTGTTCTCATTACACTATTTCACTTGCATTGTTTGGCTCTTATGCAGCCACATAAGCAATCTTTCTGAATACAACCAATTATTTTTAAATATTTTCATTTGGGAGTATATCTGTGATGTATATGTTTTTATGATTTTAGTGACATTCTGAAAGTTTAGTAGTTAATCATATGCATTCCTTGAAACAGAAGTTGTAGAGAGTATAATGCACACAATCACACCAGAAAATATAATTTCATTTCATAATGCATTATTCAGTAAAACACACACAATATATATATATATATATATATATATATATATATATATATATATATATATATATATATATATATATATATAATGCACATACATACATATCAGGTTCATTACATTTGGATCTTAAAACTCAGTTCTGCAAAGGATAAAAAGATACTGCATTTGTTTCATCTCAAAGTTCTATTTTTTTCTTATACGCACATCTGAATGGCTTGATGGTTTACGAATGGCTCAATATTTTGTTTGAGATCTCTAGTGTAAAACTTCATCCTTCCTACTGATCAAGTCTCATGTTTATTTCTATCAGTGCCTTTTAATTACCTAATTCACTAATGAGTGTTGTAAGGGCATCTTCAATAAAGCATTATGCCTCTTTGATATCACTGATAGCAAGAGCTGAGACATTTTAGTTTATACAGGTGTGACTTGTGTCTTGTTAGAGAAGCTTTGATACAAAAGTTTTAGCTTTTTGCATGAGTGTCACTTTCAGAAGCAGAAACTTTCCACGGCAAAGCACCAATTATTTTATTTTATTTTTTTGTTAGTCATGCAAGTGGTCTTAGTGATAGAACTTGTTCACTGATGACATGAGCCACAAAGGTTAAGGTTAAATTGTGTGTGTGTGTGTGTGTGTGTGTGTGTGTGTGTGTGTGTGTGTGTGTGTGTGTGTGTGTGTGTGTATACAGTTGTAATGCAGTTTATCTAAAAGTCAGATTATCAACTGTGAAGTGGAGCTTTACATTTTATTAAATCCCTGACTTGTTAACTTCTGTCTAAAACAAAGTACTCAAGTAATAAGAAATCAAAAAATAATAAATACTGCTAACTAAAACTGTCAGAAAGGATTTAATACAACACAGCAAGCATTTATGTAATATGTAAAATGTAAATGCCAGGAATTCCTCAGATTGTAAGTACATGAAATAAATTCACTCAGTCTTTTACAAATGTAAGATCAGATGATTGCTCAAAACATCTAATCTAAAACTTTCGAACATGAGTATTAATCAGCTATACTTGTTAGTTTATTTTAAACACACACACACACACACACACACACACACACACACACACACACACACACACACACACACACACACACACACTTTATTATATCCACTTAACTAACATGTTTTTATAAGGTGGGAAAACTGTAGTAGAAAGATGAGGAGAGCATGAAAAGTCAACCTAGAAACTAATGGAAAGTCAAGGCCTGAAGCAATACCCTGGAGTTTAGAGGTAGAGGTCTTAGACTGAGTTACCTTGCTAGTTCTCTTCATCCATTTTCTTGCTGCAAATTATTAAAGCCAAATATGTAAAATGAATGTCAAATCTGAAGCCAAATATTATGGCATATCTCAAAGTAGAGAAATCCAGAAAAAATCAAAATAGTGTTGAAAGGAATGCAGTACTGGTGAAATGTTCAAGTTCCATAAACATCTTTGTGAATCTGTAACACCAACTTTTCAAATCCTGTGTACTATAAACTTAGTCTGGGCCCAAACCCTATTCAGAAAGGAAGTGACTGGGTAGCTGACTGGGTCATTTTTGGGATGAATATCCCCTGATTTGGGGAGGACTAGTGTAGAAGTTTAGTAAATGCAAGTGGCAGCCCTTCAGTAGTGCAGAGAACAAAATGATGAGGGAGTGAAGAAATAGACAATGTGCTTTTCTTCTGATTAAAAACTTATGATACCATTTTTTCTTTTCTTTTTTACTGGGTAAGCCTACAGATCATAACTATTCCTTTTAGGGATAATCTAGGGGCATTGTATGAAGTGACTTCTGTAACATCAAATCAGACAAATAGAAGTGGACAGAATCAAACCTTGGACTACAGAAAGCAGGTCCTTTACAGCTCAAAGTCATAGTACTCTGTGCTCTCTGACAGACAGATATCATTCACATCTGACAACTCTGGTCAAGGTAGAGGGCTTGAAACACAAACAGATGTCTTAATGAGATACAATCTCATGACCACTCCAAAAACATTCTGTCCCTCAATTCCCCTCAACCTTTTACCAGCTTCACATGTTCTCTTGAGTCTATCTATGGATGTATTTTTCCTTACAACCTCCATTGTGAAAAAGTATTTTTTGAGAAGGAGGAAGTAGTTAGCCCCTATAGTTGACTGCATGCCGGCAGCCTTCCTCCGACTTTGGATTTCGTGTGCTCAATGACTTCACATCTATATGTAACAATTTTCTGCACCTGAGGCACGTGCTCAGTACTCATTTCTTCTGTCCTTTGGCAATAATAGCTTAATCTTTTGTAGTCTTTGTTCATAAGCTTTCTTCCATCATGCAAACCTTTCTTGTGGATTTTCACTGGACTCATTCAGGCAGTGTGATGTCATTTCTATGTATGCTTTCTAGAAGTGTGGCTGGTACTTCAGCTGTGGTCTATGCACCTAGCAGAATGGAAATATAGCTTCCTTGATTATGGATTGTATCACCAGAGGATATACCCCAGCATTCTGCGTGCTGGTACAACCTCCCTCTACCAATGTTCTAAGTGGCGCATTCCAGTGATAGTCATTTTTCTTTATATCATTTTCATGCCTATAGCCATCCATGTCAACTGCTCCAGTGCTCACCCCAGCTGTTCTTCAAACAGCATTGTCTTGGACCAATTATAGTACTTTGCAGATACCTGCACTAAATGAGACCTACCACCTTTCAACTCAGGTGATCAGCCTTTCCAAATCCTTCCTTAGATTTTTCCCATCTCTCCACTGTTGCCCCAGATTTTGTGTCTTTATTGAACAGTTTTATCTCATTCTTTTTTGCCTCAGTAATTTCTCAAAACTGATGCTGAAAATTACTGACCCAGGACAGGTACCGCATGTAATTCGCTAGTCACTTTCCTTATTCCTAACTTGTCCCCCTTACCACTATCAACAGAATACTGCCCTTCAATCAAGTATCAGTCTGCTACCCTTAACACTCTAGTTTTCTTATAGTACACTGGTGTAGAACAAAGTAAGAGATCATGATGAAATCTATGCAATCTGTATATACTGGAGCAGCCCTGACAAGTTCATCAGTAGCCCTCTTATAAAACTGAATCAAGTCTGATTTTCAACACTTTCTGATTATGAACCTAAGTTTGTTGAAGTCTTGGAAATTGTAGTCTTCAAGAGGTATAGTCAGATTTCTTCTTTGAATCCTCTCCATAACATTTTCTGTTACTGTTGCTAAACTAATAGACCAGCTGTTCACTGGACATTCCTCTCCCACTCCCTCATACACATGTACATCTGTGCTGTCCAGTAATCTTTTACAGATCTTAACATAGAGATCTGTCATCACAATGGTTAGACCCCTGAAGATTTTAATAGGGCAGCCCATCTGGTCCTTGCAATCTATCTTCCTTATTGGTAGCCAGTTTTTACTCCACTTCCTCCCTCAATATCATGATGCTCATGTAGTTCTCTTTCCAGCCTATCTTTTCTTCTTCCCTTCATAAACACCCCTATCCTTTTCCTTTTGAAAGATTTTGGAATAGCGAAGAAAATTATTCTCCAATTATCTCTTCATTTTCTCACTCTTCTGCAATTGCCTCAGCTTTGCTCAGTCTGACTACTTCTGTCATTCCATTTCTTCTTTCCTGCCAAAAGAACTTCTATTGTCATTTTTCATCTCTTCTTTCAGTTTCTTTCAGCTTGTTATTTTGCTGCCTTTCATGGCATTATTAGCCTTTTGCTAGCATCTGTCAGTTTCACACTGCCTTCTAGCCAACTTTTATATGCCTTAATTTTTAACATCAGATTCATACCAGGTGACACTGACATTCCTCACTTTTTGTTTTTGCCTCCTACTCAGACCATTCTCCACTCCACTGATTATAACTGACCTTTTGCATGGCTGTTTTAATTCATCAGTCTGTTTCCAGTCTTGCAACTACAATTTGACCCTTTTCCAGCTCAGCATAAATAAATTTCTTGAAATTCAACATAGTCTCTGTCTTTATTTTTGTACCATGACTCTATTATAGATCACTGTTGGGAAACAATGTACCTGGGCAGCCATGGCCTCATCTGCTTTTATGACCACATCTAGAATTTTCTATTACCACCAATTTGATTAATGGCTCTGATGCCTGCTGGAACTAGCATGGAGGAAAATAATGATGAGGTGGAGCCTGATTGGTTATGCTCAGTGAGGGATGGGAAGCATATGTCAGACTAGATTCTTTGTGATAGAATTCGGAGTAAGCCAGAGGATCACTTGGAGGTGTTGTGTATAAAGAGGCAAGACTATGATTGATTGAAAAGAGAACATATAAGCTCATTGTATGCAGACCTTTGGGTGCTGTGGGTATGTATAATATATACCAGTCATCACAGTGGAAAATCTGATCCACTATGTGAGAATGATGGTTCCACATTCATCTTTCCCTGCCTCTGGGAACTGATGTGCTGTGTGGTTGTCACAGTAATATATGAATAGTTCACTGAACAATTAAGAAAGAGAGATGGGCTCAAATGTCACCAAGGTAATTGGCTTAAACAAATCCTCTCTCTTCTCTTTACTGGAAAGAGGAATGTTGAAATTTGCATGTGTCAGATTCGGACTACCATGAGTATTACCTTTTTCCTTATATCACTCATTTAGCCTCCCTTTAATTAACACATCCTTCCCCCTTGGGGTACATAGGAGATGATAGAATACAAAAGGTGGAGTATCTCAATATTCATCAAAAATAGTCACACTGGTCAAAGAGTATGACTTACTTGAGCTGATCCATGTCCAGTTCGCCAGAGGCAAAGTCCCTTACCATACCACTGTAAGATATAGGTCCCCCCTCCATGATCCAGGACACTCAAACTGCATACTTAACTGCAGTCAGTCTGCATTGAACCCAACACTATAGTTGATGACTTAGGCTACCCTACTATAAACTGGAAAACATACACAATCTCCTATATGCAGGCCCAGAGACTCCTGGACTTTGTCAACACAGATGGGATGGAGACTTTGTCAACACAGATGGTCTGGATCACCTAGTCCATACACCCACTAGGGGAGTCAATACTGTTGACCTGATCCTCACAAAACATGGGGGAACTGAACATTCACCCATGCATACCATCCTCACTCGTCAGGTCAGATAATAAAGCTGTCTCCTTTGAAATCACACTCAAACCTGTCACCACATCCAACACTTATACATTTAGTAATTGTTCCAAAACACACATACTCCTGAGTGATACCCTAGCAAAATTTCAAGCCACCCCCAAACAACATGAATGCAGTCACCTATGCAGAAAACCTATACCATCTATAATAATGAACTACATTGGGGTAGCTGCATCCATCCAAAATAAGCACAGGACTAACTCAAGGAGCAAACCACTCTGTTGGAATCCTAACATAAGTATGGCCAAAACTAAAAAGTACAGTGCCCAACAAGGCAATAAATGACTCATCAAATTAAATAAGCCACTTAGGAGTCTTATCAGATCCATCTAAGCCAAATTTGAGTTAAAGATATCCTCACAGGCAAACCATGAAACTTTCTTCGGCTATGTCTGCAGCCTCAAAGGTAAGACATAACAGTGAGCTTAACTAATTGTAAATTAACCACCTGTATGGAACTGGAGGATATAACAAACTTACTAGCTGACAAATTTAAGTCCTGTGGCACTGGGCCTCAAAACACCCCTGGGCGGGCATTATTTCCAAAATAACACACACCCTGTTGGGTCTTATTGCTTGTTTAGAGGTTGGGAAGAATGTTCCCCTGTCATTACTACATTATTAAATAACTGAAATATTACTGTATAAGGATTACTTATTATTAACTATGTATGGGAAAACATATGACTATCTACTATTTCACAAAAAGAGAGAACATGTTTCTCTTACTAACCAGCTGTTAGAAATCTTTTTCTTAACTGATATTCCATCTATACTGAGAATAAACAAACAGAGTAAATGATTAATTCAACACGTATATAAAAATCTTCAGTAACAATCATGGAGCACATGGAGCACCCTGATTATGCTCAAAAATGGAAGCACTACATCATGGTTCAGCATTGCTATAGCACAAGACCTGGCCATGACAAAATCTAAAGACGTTCTTAACAATTTTTAAGAACCTCATGCACTGTTATGGTTGGGTCTGCACTAAAAGACAGCAATGTACAGTAAACAGCAGCAGGAGAAGAAATTGCTTTATTTTAACTCCCGCTTCTGTCTGTTGTCGGTTAAACTGCAGACAGCATTTTGAATTAAACAGTGTCTGTTACATAGGGAGCTCATAAGGACATCAACCATTTCCACAATCCCCCATGTCTTTACTGGCTTTCAAAGCCAAAACAACACATCACATTTTTTTTCTTTAAAATAAATTTTGACTAATTTATAGTACATGTAGAAGATAAATCTCCATTCATTACAAAGAATTATGAACAAATCTTCGATAATAAATACAGACTATATGGTTTTGACACATTCTCTTGTTTGAGAGGTAAATTTCCTGGTACCAATGCCTTAACCACATTTACTATTTATTTGACATTTGTTAACCGGGTTGGTCCAACTGAGCTAGAAGCCCATTTTCAGTGGAGACCCAGAGAGAAATGCTCCAGGAAACTACATACAAATATTCATAGAAAAGTGTAGAAAATGGGCTGGATTCATGAAGGCTTGCACGGAGTCTAAGAGTAGAGTAAAACTCCATGCAGCCAACATGTCTGCCGAGCGATCCAGGAACAGACGGCGGGGAGTGCAAGAGAGCTCCTAAAACGACTCTTACACGGGCAGGGCTAGGTTATGCAAATTACCTCATTTGCTGCCGAAAGCTATGCAAATGAGGTAAATTTGCAATCCAGGAAACCCTAACCTGGCCGAGTAAGAGTAGTGTTATTTGCAGAAATATACTCCATTGTCAAATGAGTACCGTTCTGCAAATAGCAAAACGGAGCCATGACAGCTCCAAATAAAGGATGCATCCAGTTGAGGAAGCATGCCAGTGGCCAAATATATGGCCATTGGCAATGTTTCCTGTTGCAAAATAAAAAAATAATAATTTTTTTTTACCTCGATCTCCAAAGTTTAAGCGTAGCGCAGCACCGCGCAAATGTGCTGTGCTATAAAAACCAGAAAACCAAAAAATAAAAGCCACAAATAGGGATTTTATTCAAAGTATTAATTTGCCATGCAAGTGAATGGCAGGCTGAAGACAACATGGCTATGGAGTACAGGTTGCGAATGGGGAAGCTCAGTCTAAGAGATGTAACCAAGCATTAGTAGGCAATCCTATGCAAATGAGGTTAAGGATAGTGAATCCCAATATTACATGGCAAATGAGCAAAGTCTGTGGAGTGTAAGAGTAGGATAAGGGGAGTATCAGAGTAGAAGATAGGTGACATCATGAGGGGGTATGTATGAAAGAATGTAAGCTCATTGGAGCAGAGTAGCATGTGTTTGCTGTCAGTTACTCATCACTGGAAGAGGTGTGTCAACAGGTATCCCCAGCTAAAGCCAAAAAATTAAAGGTGTATGCCATGGATAACACTAAAGTTTCTTGTTGAAGTGCCTGCAACATGTTTGTGCGTGGGTGAGTGCCTGTATATCCGAGTAAGACTGTGTGCATGTGCGTGTGCGCCTGTGTGTACGCATTTAAGCTGGAGTAAGTATGTGTAAGGTAGTTGAAATTTGTGTAAGCGCTTTGCACCTGTGTGCGCACGTACAAGCAGGAGTCAGCAAGTGTTATGCCATGTAAGCATGTGTGCGTGCTTGTGAGCTGGTGTGCGCGTGTTTGCGTGGCGCTGCCCCCTGTGGAAACAGAAAGGGAAAAGGAAGCACAACAAATAGTAGGAAGTTAACTGAGGAGAACTAGCAGAGCTAGCAGGTGAAAACAATCAGAGTAAGGCAATTACACAGGCAGTACACTAGCCTAGCCCAGCCCAGCACTTAAAACTCCGCAAACAACTTTCCACCATGTTTTCCTCAGAGACACTGCAACACTGCAGTAAAGTAAGAGAAGTGAAAACATAAAAAGCTTTACTGAGACAAAGAAATGTTAGGGGCTGCCATTGCTGTTATAAGGTGACATATGCAACATGCTGAGGGTGGTGACAATGCGATTGCTGCTGAGCAACCCACAGTGAGGAGACAGAGAAGAGTGTACAGGCCCAGGGTAACCTACCAGGGGCTACATGAGCTGGAGATAGTGGAGCGCTATAGAGTGGGCAGAGACCTCATGCAGCAAATTGTTGAGCTGTGCAGACCATGCCTCACACACAGAACCAACAGAGGGGAACCCATCCCAGTGGAAACCAAGATATGTGTTGGCCTAAGAATACTAGCAGCAGGTATCTTCCAGAGACCAACTGGTGATATGATGGGGATTTCACAGGCATCAGCATCCATGGTACTGTGCCAGTTCCTGAATGCCATGTCAGCACATGTCGGTGATCATGTATATTTCCCCAATTCCTGTGAGGTATTGGCCAGCAATATGCATCTTTTCCAGCAAATAGCGGAATACCCTGAGGTAGTGGGTGCAATAGACTGCACGCACATACGCATCAAAGCACCAGCCGGTGAGCGAGGTAGGGCCTACTTTATCCGCAAGGGCTTCCCTTCCATCAACTGCCAGGTTGTGTGTGATGCCCAGGGCATAATACTGAATGTGTGTGCTGGCTGCCCTGGAAGCTAACATGATTCCCATATCTGGCGTCTGACACAGCTGTACCAGACATTTGCCAGTGGGGACATCCCTCATGGTCAACTAGTGGGGGATGCTGGATATGCACTGGAGCTGTGGCTGATGACACCCATCAGAAATGCACACACACCCCTGAACAGGAACACCATAATGAGGCACACACACAAACACAAAATGTAATCGAGCGTGTGTTTGGGCTGCTCAAGTCATGGTTCTGGTGCCTAGACATATCTGGTGGAGCCTTGCAGTACTCACCAACTACATGTACCCAAATTGTCATGGTATGTGCTATGCTACATAATATGATCCTGTGAAAGCAGTGACAGTCCTCAAACCCAGGTTACTGTGCACTATAGTCACAGTACTGAACCACTAAACTATGACAATATTTCATTGGTCAGCCTGTATGAAGAAATGTTGATAAGTCTATGCAAAGTGTCTCAACAAAACCCTGCAGGCACAACATAATCCCTGTTGAGTTTTGACACAAAGGTGAGCCCTGCAGTAAAAATACATCTTGATTTTCAATACACATATAGTATAAATGTTAATATTGGGCATGTTCACACATGTCAACAAATTTAGTGGACTTCAGACAGCAACATACTGAAAGGTCACACTGGGCATGCTCACACACTTGAATAAATGAGGCAAATGTCAGGCAACAAAATAATGAAAGGTCAAACTGGGCATGCTCACACACTTAGGCCATGTCTGAGTACAGCAGTGGGCCACACATATCTGGCAGTTGCATGTGTTAACCCAGGAACCTCTCACTATTCACCAATCCTGCCTTGTGCACACAGTTATATGACAACAGACACATATATAATATATTGGAACCCTGTCATAATCAAATATGTAATACAGATAGTTAGGTTGTTCATAGAAAGTGGGAAAGCAAAGAAGATAAAAAACCTGCAATCAGTATCATCAATAAACAATGTGCACTCCATACATTATCATAGGTTCATAGTTTCATAGATTGATACTAGACTATCTGCTCTAGGGCATTTATAAGCCTAGCTAGAGTGTGTTGGGCTTTCGCCACCCTTTTAGATTAGTAGACTGTGCCTTTGAATAGTAGGTCACAAAAGATAGCCCTTTTATGGTTAGTTTATTGTGCCTCTGTCTAGCAGGGACCCAGAAGAGATCCTAGGGGTAAACTTATGATCTCACATCCACTCATCAAGATTTATCTTGAAGAGGGTCAGTGAGGGGTTCTGCCTAACTTGGACTGGGATTTTGTTCCAGAGTGAGGGGAGCCTCTGGGATATGAATCTGTCCTTCCAGCATGTCCTATTTATTTCTGTGCTGAGGTTTAAGTCCCTGGAGCATGTAGCTCTAAGGTAGTTGGATTTTCTGAGGTGGAGCATGTCTATTAATTCTGGGTTGGACATGGCTTTATACGTCAGGCACAGATCACCTCTGAGTAGGCGGTAAGCAACTGAGAAGAGCTGGAGTTTCTCTAGCCGAACTGCGTAGGGCATCTGCTGGAGTACCTTGATCCTCTTGGTGAGGTACTTTTGGGGTCTTTCCAGTTGCTGCAGGTGTCAAGTAAGGTACATCCCAAATGGGACATTGTATTCAATTATGGGCCTGATGAGTGATGAGTAGAGGGGCACAATGACCTCTCTTGATCTAGATGTGAAACCTTTTGTGATAAGGTGGGCTATACAGAAGGTCTTTCTAACCACTTTGGCAACATGATTGTCAAAGGAGAGATTACTATCTACTTGGGTCCCCAAATCCCTAATTACTTCTTCCGTACTTAATGGATTACCACCTATGTGGTAATATGTGGGCACTTTGTTTTTCCCAAAGGGGATGACTATGCATTTTTTGGCATTTAGCTTTAGGCCATGGCTCTGGCACTAGTTATCCATCTCTGTGAGACCCTTTTGGAGGATGCTTGTGTCAGCTGGAGAGTCGATTATGGCACCCAGTTTGCAGTCATCTACTAACTTGGTCAGCCATAGTCCTCCGGTGTTAGCCTGTACCTCAGAGAAATATATACCAAACAAGAGAGGTCCCAGAACTGATTCTTGTTGGATGCCACGTGTAACTGGTTTAGAGTCTGACATGGCTCCTGCAATTCTGACCATATGGGTGCTATCCCAGTGCCAGTTTGTAACCCATCTTGTGACATATGGGTTGATATTTAAGCTGGTGAGCTTATTTATGATGCCCAAGTGAGGTATTGTGTCGAAGGCTTTTGCGAGGTCCAGGTAGACTGTGTGGACTACCTTCCCTTCGTCTATGGCCCTGGTAACTGTTTCAAAGAAGTCGACCAGGTTCAAGAGGCAAGATCTGCCCTTAACAAAGCTGAATTGGGTAGGATCCAGTGTCAGGAGGTTCCCGATGTCTTTGTGTATGAGTTCCATGATGATATGCTCCATAGCTTTGCAGACCAGGCTTGTCAGGCTTATAGGGCGATAGTTTCCGGGGTCCGTTGTGGCACCACCTTTGTGGAGCAGGACCACTGTTGCTGTATGCCATTCCTTAGGTACATATCCTGCAGTAAGGCTGAGATTGAACAGTGACTTTATGCGAGGGTTAAGTTCTTCTTGAAGCTCATGTAAGACGCAGCCCGGGACACCATCCGGTCCCATTGATGCTGTGTTTTTTGCTTTGGAGAGGGCAGCTCTCACCTGTTCATCTGTGATGTCAGGGAGGCTACACTCTGTTGGGATGGACATTTGCTCTTTTGGGGGGGATGGGGGGAGAAATTTGCACTGAACCTGTCTGCCAGGATGTTGGCAATGTCTGTGGGTTCAGTGTATTTTTTGTCATTTTGCACTAACTCAGAGCATATCTGCGACGACTGCCAACTGATGATGTTGCTGGCATACGTCCATGTCGACGTCTCAGCTGTCCTGCACTGTCCTGGCACATGGACATGACATTGCGGAGGGCATCTAATGTATCCCCCCAACGTCTATCAATGACCTCGGTGTAATTACGGATGGCACCGGCAAGGTCATGGATACTATCATTGATAGCGGTGTTATGGGCCCTCTGCACCCTTAGTCCCTGTCTGGTGTACCATTCCATACGTGCCTGTGCCCACATTACAGCCCGGAACATACCTGAGGTTGTAAGACCTGTGGGGGCACATCTGCCAGGGGCATTACAACCAGCAGTGCTCTCACGAGAACCCCTCAACATCTGCCTATGTAGTACCATTCCAGGAAGCTGGGTATGGCTGCTGTGAGGGGATGCATGTGCCATAGATACCACACTATCCTGGTCAATGTCTACTGTATGGTGCCCCTCAGCTAAGGCCATTGGTGATGAGGGATGTATTGGCAGTATGAATGTGTGCATAGATGGGGTGGAAAGCTGTATACTGTCGATTGGCTGACCAATGACAGACTCTGTCAAACCTGCCTGTGCCACAACACATGTATCATCATTTCCACTATTTGTGGCAGTGACTTCAGGTTCCCTGCTGCACTCAACCAACACAACCTCAGCACCCGTGAGAGGAAGACAGGAAACACACTTTACAATCTGTACATGATGTTAGCACACATGCACACATACACACATGCACATATGCACATATGCACACATGCACACATGAACACATGCACACATGAACACATACACACATGCACACATGAACACATGCACACATGCACACATGAACACATACACACATGAACACATGCACACATGCACACATGAACACAAACACACACACACACACACACACACACACACACACACACACACACACACACACACACACACACCAACAGCAATCCAGAACATACTCATTAGTGGTTGATGGTGGAGTACAGTATCACAAGCCAAAGAGTCCTATCACACGTGTCAGCATGCAGGATGTGTGTTGCTCAACAGCATGCAGTGTGAGTGTAGAGAGTCCTTGTTAATAACAGTATACATGTCTTTGATGCATGTGTGTTGTTCAATGATTGGCCTCACCCTGGAACACAATGTGTACATGGACACAACATTGCTGTGCAAGTACTAAATGCTTTTCAATGTCCTGTGCACCATCACTCATAG
Source organism: Protopterus annectens (assembly GCF_019279795.1). Classification (NCBI taxonomy): domain Eukaryota; kingdom Metazoa; phylum Chordata; order Ceratodontiformes; family Protopteridae; genus Protopterus; species Protopterus annectens. The sequence goes on along the minus strand of NC_056736.1, from coordinate 41,727,501 downwards.
ATATACATACCATGGCTGGATGCACACAACTGTCAGGTGTATAACAATGAATGCTATGTGTAGTACTGTAGTTACTGGAACTGGATGTAGTGTAGTACCATGAGCCATCATCAGGCAGCATCATGTGGTCACTCAAGGCCACTAATGTGTGCCATACTGGCAACTATCTTGCTGTACCTGAACTGCAGCACTGTGGCTACATTAATCAATTCACAGGCAGTTGTTACATGGGTATGTAAGGTGTTCAATAGGGAGCATTGCCTAACATGAATGTGTTGTGTGTTGAAGAGTGTCGCACTGCCCCATGATAGGCCTCTACCCCTCAGGTATAGTATGTGTGCTGTGTGGATGACATTTGAGATACTGGAGTCTGACCTTACAGCAGGTGTCTAAATACACCATGTGTATCATATTAACACTTACTGTGTATGACAAAGTGGTGTATGTTGTGTTCATGTGTATTGACTCTGCCTATACAATGTCCATTACAGTGTACCACAATTGTTTGGGATGCTCTGTGTATTGCAAGTGTTTGAGGCAGCTACTCATGTTACTGGGATGTGCATAGTCCCACAGAAAACATGCAGAGCATGCATTATGTGTAAGTGTTTTACATGTGTATATGGCCTACAACTCACCTGTGACATGTGCATATTATTTGCTATAGTAAATGTAGAGCACTCACCAGCATGGGTCTGCTGTCTTGCTGTCACACCAGAGGGACCTACAAGGATATGAGCCAGTTTGTCAGTGTCAACAACTATGGCATTGCTGTTGTGAGTTTGCATCTTTACAGTAGTACAATGGGTGACAGACACAGGCATACAGATTATGTTCCAAATTATCAGTATTGCACAACACCAGGCTCCATATCTTCTAAATACACAATACACATCTAACATATGCATGTTCTAACAATCAAGCTAACAGTAGTCTACAGATATGCCATGTTACTGCACGCTCCGAGTCCACTTGTTGGGTAACTCCGGCCTCTATGATGACACGTCTATTGTAGTGGTTGGCCAGGAGCCACCATGCTGAGGAGCAGCTCTTCCACTCTGGTGAGGGGCGGATGTAATGCTGCCCCACCACCTGTGGCAAGATGTTGTCTGTGGACATCAGAGGCATGCTGCCGGACATGTCTAATTAAATCACTGCAGTGATTGCGTACATGCTCATAAGTCCAGTTATGCATGCCTACATCATTCACCCGATGGACAACATCTTGCCACAGTGCAGTGCGCTCATGCTAGTCCTGGCTGGTTCTGGAGATCAGCAGGGTGTGATGTTGTACTAGGGTGGATATGATTATTGCCTCCTCTTCAGGGGAATATGTAGGGTTGCAATGGTGAGACCTGTCCCTGGAAGACAATAAAACAATAATTATGAGCAAGTCATGTGGCACACTTAACATTCTAAAGTACAGATATCAATGAAATGCCATATATAGCAACATATTGGCTGTCAGTAGATACACACTTTTAATACCACATATCAGTGCTCAGCCCACAACTGCCTCACAGTGCCTGGCATGTTCTATATATTAAACCATGTTCTGCACAGCAACAAAGTGAAACCAGTATGTAAGACTATACAACAATACATGGCACACTGTATGTGACACAATGCACCACCTAGCCACAGGAGGTGTATATCAAGCTAATGCATGAAGAAAGATGTCATCCATTGCAATGAATGTAAAGTACAGTTACAGTATTACCAGTATACCACAGTAGTCATTGATGCCAAACCCCTGCCTAACATATGTGCACAGTTGTTGATATAGGTGGCATACTGCTGTACTAGACTATACATGTTGCTAGATACACACGAATACCCTGTAACACAGATATGATTGAGGGCATGGTACAGGCATAATTACACACACATCAGACATACATACAACACACAAATGTATGCCAACCCAGATGAGCTTTACCTGTGTGCTATACAGTACTGTGTGTCACTACTTACAAAACCTTATGCCTGAGGTATGTAATCTGTGAGGACTACAGGGAACACACAAAACAGTGTTTCCAAGCAATGTGAACATACACCATACTGTACTGTTTAGGCCTACAGCTTCAGGTGGTACTAAGTTCATATGGGAGTTGGATTCACCAGCAGTACCACTCACTAAGCATACATGTATTGCTTTAGCCTACAATGGGACACCACAGGTGCTACGTCACACTGTATGCCATACTAGTTTTTCTGTCTAGCAATAGCATACACATCTTTTGCTGGGATCACAGCTAGGACACAAACTACAATGACAGAAACAATTTCACACTAAGCTATCACACCTTTACAGACCTTGCACACATTCACCAACAAATTCACCATCACACTCAGTCAACCTCACATAGCAATTATTGCACTAAGTACATGTGTGTGTGCATTGTGTCATGGGAAGGTAATATGCTATTGGCCCTAGGGCGTACAGCAGCCTAGCCATATGCTACCCTGGCCTTTGACACACACATGTCATTTAATTTCACTTGCCCTGTCAACCAGAGCCACAGAGGTGTTTCCCGGGGTGTATTTCCTATCTCCCAAACAATCATCAGGAGTATTTATAACAACTGCTAATGAGGAGCTTTGTTTGTTGTTGATAGGTGGTTTGTTCCAGAGTATGGCATGTCTCTGAGTTAGGACTCTATCCCTCCAGCATGTGCTGTTTAGTGAGCTGACAAGGTGTAGGGCCCTAGATTGTGTATCTGGGAGGGATTGTAATATGTTTACGTGGAAGATGTCCAACAGCTATGGGTGTGACATAGCTCAGTATGTTAGGCAGAGATCACCTCTGGGTAGGCGCTATGCAACACAGTGTAGTTGTGGTTTTATGAGTTGGTCTGCATAGGGCATGTGTTTGAGGCCAGTATTACTCTTTGTGAGGTATGTCTGTGGCCTTTCCAGTTGCTGTGTTTGGCATTGTACTCTCTAATGGGTTTTAAGTGTGATAAGTAGAGGGGAACACTGACCTATATTTCCCTAGATGACACACCTTTTGTGATAACGTGTACTATGTAGACAGAGTACATGACCAGTGTGGCACTGTGATTATCAAAGGGGAGGTTACTGTTCACCTGAGTCCCATGTTCCCTTATCACACCTTCGGTGTTAGGTAGACTACCACCTATGTGGTAGTTAATGGGTACAGTGTTCTGGCAAGAAGGGATGGCACTGCAGTATCAACACTGAGCTTCAGTCCATACCTTGGTCGCTAGGCACCTGTCGCAGTAAGTATGCCCCATGTCTCTCTCCCTCTATCTATCTATATATACATATATATATATATATATATATATATATATATATATATCTATCTATATATATCTATATATATATATACATATATATATATATATATATATATGTATATATATATATATATATATATATATATATATACATATCTATGTATATCTACATATATCTATATATATATCTATATATATATATATATATATATACATATACATACATACACACATACACGCATACATATGAACATCGATTGCTGTACATATAGATGTACATATAGGCACATATACAGTCCACTATTCATGGTGGGAATATCAATTATGCGACAGTTGTGAGATATACAGTTATGTAATAATATTGCACAGTGTTGTGCAGACTGCATTGAAGGTGTCCTCAGCCCATGTAGCTTTAGCAGGCCTCACTGGCTGCAATACTGCAAAATTGACAGAGCATACCCACAGCGTTTAACCACCACATGTCATATACCAGCAATGCATGCTGTTTTCTTTGTCACACACTACAACCTACATAGAAATATGCACATAACAACCTTCAACAACATATATGTATATATATATATATATATATATATAAATATATATATATATATATATATATATATACATACACCCTTCACAAACAGTTGCAGTATGTCCCTTGCCCTATGCACATGTACAGATACATAGAGATACGTACTGCTGCCACATATGGATGATTCACAGTATGTAGAGTACTCTTCATAAACATCTACTACATGCCCGCAAATATATATGTGTTACATACCTTTCCTTTGTATTGCTGTGTTCCGTTTGTTTTTAAAGGAAATAATTTTTTCTTTTCTTTTTTTTTATTTATTTATTTTTCTGTCTGTTGCTCTTTCTTTTTCTGTGTCTCTCTGTTTCTGTCTCTTTGTCTATCTTTGTCTGTGTCTGTGTCTCTGCCTCTGTCTCTGTCTCTCTCTCACTCTCGATCTCGCTCTTTCTCTCTTGTGCAATGAAATTATTGCATGTGTAGACAGCACGTACAGCCTGCTTTTCTAGGTATCTGCACATGTGCATGTGATGGACTTTGCACCAATTTGTGCCCACTATTTACCAATTGCATGCAGCCTGCTGTGTGGTAATTGCAGTACTCACTGTCATAGCAGCCCACTGCTATAAAATGCTAGGTTAGGTAGGCGTAGCCCTTTCAGCTTTCCAAAGTGGGGCCCATGCTTGTTTGCTGTGGACACCGTTGTGTCAGTCAGAAGGTTGGTATACTTCTTATCTCTGAAGCTAGGGTTGTAGCCAATGATTTGCATGTTGTACTCATATCTGAATGTTGCTGCTTCTACTACACACTTGTCAGTGTAGAATTTTACTCACCCCTCCAAATGCTTACACAAGATTCATGGGAGTATGTACTTTCTTTTCTAATTAGACAATTAACTGCCATACAAAAGTAGTTATTGCAGTGTATTCCTCTGGCACATGAACTGTTTGTGAACTACCTTACTGTAAATATTAATTACCTCTCTTCTGAACAGTTTGTTGTTTATTTGTGTTGACATTAGCACAGGCTGCACAAGACAACTGGACACATTTCAGTACTGAGTATGCCTACCTATATCATTGGTAGAGCCTGAATACACAGGTATAGTGTTCTTTTGGGTAGGGGTGCAGAAGTACAGAGAGCATTATATATTATTGTGTGAGGTTTATCTTGCTGAACATACAGGGTTGCTGTGTACCTGTTAGTCAAACAAGGCAAGTAATCTGTCTGTGTAGCTCCCACTTGTGGACATATCCAGATGGTAGCCAGAGGTTAGCCTATTATTCCTTGTCTGTGCACCACACCGGTCTTTTCTGCAATAGCATTGTCACAGTTGGTTGCTAACAGTACATGGCTACATCCTTTGATATTTCTGTGTTGTACTCCTACATAAGGGTATGGTTGTGGGACTCGTTCCAAAGCTATTTGCAGTGTGTGTAATGGCAGAAAAGCTGAAATGCCTGTGTGTTACTGCCTCTGCCAGGCCTCTGATACACTCTTGTATATATTTGAACAGCCTCAGGGAAATGTACATATAAGTTGGGTACACCTGTAATATATTACAGACATTAAGTTAAGACTGTGAGAGAATCAGAGCATATGTATTAATACACCTTTTCAGACGTGCATGCAGTTTGTACTCTTACTTATTGACATTATTCATTAAGTGTAATTCCCCACTTTTCAGCCTACCGTCAGTACTTTTCTAAGGGATTCTGAGGGACAAAGCTAACATTTGTTTACAAATCAGGGACATCCCTGAAAAGCAGTCACATTTGGGAAGTATGGCCTCTGCCCTATTCAAATATGCCAGTGTTTATCCTGCTCTGATACTGTGTGGGGTTTGTAAAGTGCTACAGTAACATTATTTCCTGCTAGAATGGCTAGTTCTCTTTTCACAGTCATGTCATGCAATTCCACAACAACTGCTGGTAAAGATCCACAGAACAAGATTTGTTTTATGGCATTCCTATTTTCCCTTTACATTCACTCATTGTAATGCATGATATATTTATTACAGCACCAACTTGCTGTATATCTACTGTGGCCTAGTGGTACTTCATGCAGTATAGTGTGTCCAAGGTTGGGGGTTCAAGACTGATAGAGGTGTTTTATTTTGCTGCTCAGCAGAACAAGGGCCCTGCCATGCAGAGTTACTAAGGCACTTTTAAGAAGTTGTAAGCGGGTTTGCGTGGGTTTGTGTGATGCTTAGCAATACTTAGCTAAGCGCACACATGCGCACACTCGCTCAAACCCGCTAACTACTGCTTAAAAGTGCTTACTCCCGCTAACCCCCGCGCTAATTTCTTTGAAAGAAAAGAAAATGGGGAGATAGGAAAGTAGGGAAAAAGGGGGCATAAAGAGGGAAAGACAGTAGGGAAACAAGCTCGGGATGTGCAGGACGGGTGTAGGGAAGGTCCATAGCTGCCCATTTCTTTACCAGCAACAGCTGTGCATATGCAATAAATTTGGAGTCAAATTTGAAACATTCCACCACTGAGAGAGGGGTGAGGACAACAAAGTATGTTGTACTGCCAATTATAATTATCAGTTTATATGTCCAGCGGACATGTGTGCGAAATGGGCAGCTATGTATGGGGCATAATTTTTTTGTGGGAACAGATTGCCCTTTTTTTTTCAGGTGAGAGTGGAAAGTGAGGTAGAGGAAGTAGGTATATTTGGGGAGGTAGGTTGGGGAGGTAAATAGACAAGACAAACAAGACGCATACAGGGACGGAGTATGACACATGGGGTGGGTGAACACAATTGATGGGGACGGATGTTTGGAAATCGCAAGCCCATGAGCCCACAGATGGTAACAGTGGAACTGAGATCCCCGCCCATGGGCACTCACTACTGCACCTTCACAGCCCTGAGGGTGGCTGTGCTGGGGGCTGCGTAGGAGGGGCAGGCTCACCCGTGAGCTGCGCCACTCTTGCCTCAAGCTGGCATAGGGGATCAGCGACTGAATGCTGGATCTCCCTATGCACCACAGCCTGGACCCTTAGGAGGGTGACAGGTGGCCCTTCTCTGCCCACACTTGCATGGGGGGATGAGCCCCATCCCCTGCTGAGCTTCCACCCGAAGGTGGCACAGGACCAACGGAGGAGGGGAGCGTGGGCTGGGCACCTGACCTGCTGGTGCCAGGTGCAATCACCAGCTGAGGAGGGACGTTTTGTGATTAGGTGTGTTTAATTACAACATAAACAACAGCATTCCAAATTAGTTGTAACAATATGCAGTAATATTCCCATTAACCCAACACACCAGGGTTCCAACAGTTGAACAGCAAGCATAACACATGCATATATTGACTGACAGTGGACATTCCAACAGCATACAGGGATGACTGGTGGCAACAGGCCACCAAGATTGTGGTGTTTGAACAGGGAACATGCATCAAAGTAAATGCAGATATTTATAGAACAATAGGACATATGTCCCAACAAATGTTTTGAGATTAGACATACCCATTGAGGTGTGGAATTGCATTGTTTATGCACATACAGTAGGGTGTAGAAAGAAACCTCCATTAACATCTTATAAGTACTTTTAGTCTACACTACATTCCTATTGATTGCAGGTGTATATCCCCTACATGTATTATTACACTAGGCAACGTGCATTAGGTTGTGTAATGGGTTTGGCTAGTTCATTATATACCTGACCTATATATGACATGCTAACTGTCCAAGATGCAGATGTTACTGCTACATAGTTATCTATTTTATTTATATTTATATATCTACATATCTGGATGTGTTTATGTGACATTTTCAGTTAAATTTCTACCGAACCCTACATTTTGTGTAGCACACTCACATTTCTGGGGAACACATTAACAAGCTACTCGTATGCCAGATTTACCTATGCATGCCAGCCATTAACCAACTGTTGAGGACTGTATATATGCATCACAGCTACTGGCATGTCCTTCATCCACTTTATATAGGACTGCCCAACTGTGGGTTGACAGCACTTAATACAACAGTACTATTTATATAATGTAAGGGTACAACAACATTTCAAAGTGAGTGACACAGACACACTCCAAGTATTATACCTTTATTAATTACATTACAGACCTTTCTACAGGCTCTCTCCTTTATTTGATATTACAGTGCATACGGATGACATATTCAAGACATATTATACCTTTATTAATAGGTTACAACACTCATTTTCAGGCTCGGTCACTTATTTTATATGACAGTACATGTGGAGATATTATTCTGGACTTATTTTACCTTTATTAATGGGTTACTACACTCTTTTTCTGGCTCTCTGGCTTATTTTGTATAACAGTACATGCAGAGGAATTATTCAGGGTATTTTATAGCTGTATTATTGGGCTACAACACTTTTTTTCAGACTCTCTCACCTATTTTATATAACAGTACATGCAGAATAATTACTAACTTGCCTGGTGGTGCAGCCTTAGCAGCCTATCTGCAGAGGCTTGCTGATTCGCAGCACGGACACCTGCAGCTGTGAAGTAAGTGAAGGGATATTGAGACATACCTATCCATTATATAGACTAAATTAGCATGTCTTACATACTGCATTCCATGGCTACCTACTCAGTAGTGGGGCATCTTGCATCCCACGGGCCTCCTGTATCCATCGGTTCAGTAGGTCATGCTCCCATCTCTTCAGGTCTGCATGGTGGTGACGGACCTGCTCACCAATCTGAGGGACACCTGTGGCACTGGTGAGATCATGAGCTAACCGGTTACAAGCCTCTGCTTTGTACTCCATCCCTTGGAACTGGCCCTGCAGGAGTCTTGACTCATGATGGTGGACAAGGAGCCAAACCATGTATTTTGACTCTTCAATGACCCAGCGTTGCGCTCAAAAGCATGTACCCTCTCCAGCACCAGCCATTCTGACTGCAGATGGGAGCTACAATCAGTTATGGTGAGCTTTCCCGCCTTTGGAGCTTAAATATGCTGCATTTCCCGCACTTTTTTGTGATTGGCCATTTTTGAAAATTCTCAGCTGACTGCAGACCTGCTTAGCAATGGTTAATCTACCATTTATAAGTATATATGTCCAAGTGAGAACTGCCCTCAACAAACCTAAAAACACAGCATCAATGGGACCTGATGGTATCCCGGGTTGCGTGCTACGTGAACTCCAAGAGGAGCTAAACCCGCACATAAAAATGCTACTTAACCTTAGCCTTATTACAGGATATGTACCTGAACACTGGCGTACAGCAACAGTGGTCCCACTCCACAAAGGGGGTACCTCTACAGACCCTGGGAACTACCGCCCCATAAGCTTAACCAGCCTGGTCTGCAAAGCTATGGAAAGAATCATTATGGAACTCATAAACAGAGACATAGGGGACCTACAGACACTTGACCCCACCCAGTTCGGCTTTGTAAAGGGCAAATCCTTCCTTTTGAACCTGGTTGACTTTTTCGAAACAGTCACTAGAGCCATTGATGAGGGCAAAGCAGTCCACACAGCCTACCTGGACTTGGCTAAGGCCTTCGACACAATACCCCACTCAGGCATCATAGATAAGCTCAACAGCTTAAACGTAAACCCTTATGTCACTAGATGGGTTGCAAACTGGCTATAGGACAGAACCCATAAAGTTAAAATCGCTGGAGCAATGTCAGACTCAAAGCCAGTCACAAGTGGTGTCCCACAGGGATCTGTCCTGGGACCCCTCTTGTTCGGCATTTATTTCTCAGATGTTAAAGCAAACATGGGAGGGTTGTGGCTGACAAAGTTCACAGATGACTGCAAACTAGGTGCCATAGTCGATACACCAGTGGACACATACATCCTACAAAAACGCCTCACAGAAATGGACAACTGGTGCCGGAGTCACGGCCTTAAACTAAATGCCAAAAAATGTATAGTCATCCCCTTTGGGAAAAACAAAGTACCCACAAATTATCACATAGACAGCAACCCACTGAGTATGGAAAAAATAATCAGAGACCTAGGGACCCAAGTCGACAGCGACCTCTCATTTGACACCCATGTTGCCAAAGTGGTTAGAAAAACATTCTACCTTGCACACCTCATCGTGAAGGGATTCACATCCAGATCCAAGGATGTCATTGTATCCCTATACTCCTCCCTCATCAGACCCATGATTGAGTACAATGCCCAATTTGGTATGTACCTCACCTGGCATTTGCAACAGCTGGAGAGACCACAAAAGTACCTCACCAAGAGGATCAAGGGTCTCCAACATATCTCTTATTCTGCCAGACAAAAGAAACTTCAGCTCTATTCAGTAGCATACCGCCTCCTCAGAGGTGATCTCTGCCTGACGTACAAGGCCATGTCCAATCGGGACCTGATGGACATGCTCCACCTTAAAAAATCCAAATCCATCAGGACCATGAGAGCTAAAGACTTAAACCTCAGCACAAGTATAAATAGGACATGATGGAGGGATAGATTCATAACCCAGAGGCTTCCCATGCTTTGGAACAAGATCCCAGTTCATATTAGGCAGAGCCCCTCACTGACTCTCTTCAAGAGAAATCTTGATGAGTGGATGGGAGATCGTAAGTTTACCCCAGGGGTCACATCTGTGTCACTGCTAGACAGGGGCACAGTAAACTAATTCTATTATATAAGGGGACCTTCATTGTGTCACTACTAGACAGAGGCACAGTATTCTAAATTTATTCTGTACATTTTTGTACCATTTCATGGGGTGACAAAAGCCACATCACTATGGCTAGGCTTACAAATGCCCTAGGGCAGATAGCCTAGTACTAAACTATGAAACTATGAAACTACGAAACAGTGGCTGTTTATCCTAAGTTGTCATGGCTTAGTGGTTCAGTACTTTGATTATGGTGCACAGTGTCCCGGGTTCAAGCCTTGTCATTGCTTTTTATTTTACTACTGTCAAGACAGGCTAGGGGGTGTGGCTGTGTTTAGGCAACTTTGCTCTATGTTGCTCCACGTTGCCCGACGGTGCACTGGTTGGCGCGGTGTGCACCTCCACGCAAACCTATTATGCTAGGTAAAGCACTACTTAGCTATGGGCAACTATATTGCACTGGATAAACTGCTACTTAACTATGGGTAACTATATTGCTCTGGGTAAAGCGCTGCTTAACTACGGGAACTATATTGCACTGGGTAAAGTGTTGCTTAACTACGGGCAACTTTATTGCACTGGGTAAAGTGCTGCTTAGCTAAAGGGCATTTATATGTCAAGATCCTTCTTATATTTCTATATATACATTTTGTTCACTGATCCATAGGCCATTTCAATGCTTTTTAGTAAAATTGTATTCATATATGTCAGGAATTATTTCATATACTAATTTAAAACATAAAATAGAAAGGGGAGTGGTGGGACTTGAACCGTGAATGCCTCCTCTTTGTGCAAAGGCTCTACCACTACGCGATTGCTATTTTGCTTAATTTGCATAAACATTTCTTATTATGCTCTTCAATGTCAAAATTGCTAACTGCAGCTAAGCAATGGGCACACCCGCACACATGTGCAAATACAGGCAGCTATATCGGGAATTATAAAAAAAAATTAAAAGTTTTACATTTTATAACTGTACTGGGGGTGTACAATGTGAGGGAATGTTGTGTTGGGTATGTTGACATTTGAGCGGACTCGCTCATGTGTGTTGACATTTCACAATTCAGACACTTGCAGAGGCTTGGACCTTTGGACTGCTCGGCAGTCAGACACGGCCCCTGCCTTCCTGCATGGTCCGTGTTAGACTTGGAGTGGAGTCAGCGTGCTTTTATGAATATGCATGGCATGCTGATGTCATACCGTTCAACTGCAGTTTCCGAGTATGACTTATTTAGTCTTACACGGAGGATTCGTGAATCCGGGGGTGCGTGTTTTAAGTTATACAATATGGTAAAAATATAAAGTAATTCAAGGAATATGCACAAACTGTTAAGCAAAATAGAGATTATAAAAAGAAATAAATTGAATCTCATTCTAACAGACTCTGGCAATTTCAAATGTGTACAATATGTATTAATATATGAGGCATGGAATGTACAGTATAAAGGCAGATTGGAGTCAATGTACAATAAGAGGGTGAGTAACTACAAAGACAGATGAGGTACATACATAATTATATTTTTTTCATATCAACGACTTGATCATAATCTTCTATATTGATGATAGAATATCTAAATACTTGTTTACCATAATATAACAGGCACATGGTGCTCGAATATAATATCACCATCTTCAGTTTCTATGTATTGAATACAAGGAACCCCATTTCTTCCTTACTTTTTGCTTAGCCTGCACATCTGCTATAGAGATTTCACCCTCCTATTCCTCAGACATTATATTCTTACATCATTCAGTATCAGAAAGATGCTTCTTCTTCTATCTTCTAGTGATGACTTTTTTACTAGTTAATAGAAGGATATGCTATAAATTTCCTTGCTGGCTGTGTACCTTAGCTAGAAGATCATATCCTGTCAGGAATAATTAAAGTATAAGAAGAACTGATTCTGACCACAAATTGGAACATAATACATGATATTCCCTTTTAAACTGATGAAATGTGAGGCAATTTCAAAATATGTGGTTCCAGTCACCCAGCTCCCCTAAGCTACATCTTCAACAGATTGTTGTGTAGCTCAGAAACATGTATAATTTTAGATGGCATGTAAAAAATTGTACAAGCACTGTCATCAATAAAAAAAACAAAAAAAAAAACAACAGTGTCTTGATGTCTTGATTTCTTGTCATAGCAAGGAAGTAAAAGAATTCTAGCCCACACTTAATTAAGCAATGAAATACACAGTTCCTGCTCTAAAAACAGTCTAAATGTATCCATGTGATGCACTCTAGGTGCTGTAACAAGATTATGCAGCTAAGAAATTGCACCTTTCACCTGGACCTCATCCCTTTGGACTACCATCTACCTGGACTGCCACCTACCACAGTACCCAGAGGAACCAATCTTTCTTGAAGAATAATTTCAACTTTCTTTGGTTCTATCTTCACAGTCTGTAACTGAAATAGATTCATATCCATTTGAATTGCATTAACATCTCTCTTAAAATCCTCCTAAGACAATACACACTTGCCTAGCCTCAGCTGCTCCCAAAACTTTATAGAAGAATGTTTACTTTCTACTTAGTTGCATAAAGTGATGGTGTGATAAATGTCAACCATCATATAAAAAAAATAAAAACGTGTGCAATTATCTACCTGACTACTTATCTTTATTTTTGCAAATGGCCATCATATCAATTTCAAAAATTCCTGTACTATACTCCTATTGGAAAATTCACACAGCAGTGTGTCCTTCTCATTTATTTCCAAAAATTTAGCACACACGATCTTTACACAGACAGTGGTAGCCTATTCATCCAATAATCCATATAGTTTTAATCTAACTATATTACTACAAACCTCAAAGCATGGAAGAGTTAACCCACCAAACACTGTGGGTAAGGTAATGATATCTCAGCCCACTCTGGATTTATCTCCCTCCCTCCCTTACATAGTAAGTTTGTTTATAATCCACTTTACAGCAACAAAATAATTCCTGTTTGGGGGAAAAGCTTACCCAAGGAGGTTTACAGTGCTAGAGGGAGGACAAGTCAGATAATGCTTTGAATTTTCTGGGGAAGATCCAGAACTAAACCTTTCAGTTTTTAAAGACATTTTTATATCATTCATGTATATCATTGTAAGTCCCACTCATCATGGCCAACATTGAGGGACTAAATTTCACCCCCAGATATGTTATCACATTCATTTTCCTTACAAAGGGGTAGGCATGTCATAATTACCTACTATGAGGGTCATTAATCTGCACTATATCCATTTTCCCAAAGTTTAGTTTAAAGTCTGCTAAGCTGTCAAAGTTTTCTAGGAGCATGGATGCCACAGGTAAATCCCAGTCAGAGTATGATAAATAGAGAAGTAAATCATCAGGTTCAAAGACAACTTAATCTGTTGCCACTGTATCAAATAAGTACTAATAAGAGAATGTTGAATTGATATCACAACTGTCTGAATATAAACTGAAAACATGAGAAGTGATAGCAGCCAAACCTCTCTGGTGCCCCTGGATAACTTGGTATTTGAAAGTTTGAACCAATTTGTATCATAGCAATCACAGTAAAGTGCAAACATTTGAACAGTTTAATTATCCATTCAGGGAACTCCATCTTCTTAAGTGTTTTAAGTAGGAATATCCATGATACACTATCAAAAGTCTTTCTTTACAACAAAAGGGATTAGAGGAATTGATAGCATCTTCAGCTTCCAGACTTGTTTTAACTAAATTGTCAGAAGTGATATTGCCTTTACAAATTCAGTCTGGTGAAATTGCCAACCTATTAGCAAAAATTAGCATACAAGGTTTATAATTATGGTTTAAGACTGAAATAGGTTTACAAGACCCTGTTTTATTTAGCTGTTTTATGGGCTTATGTATGTGAGATAAAATAACCTTTTTCAATGAAGAGAGGTTGCATTTGAAAGAAGGACAACTTTAGCCAGATGCATAGAAGCTTGCACAAGTTTAGTTTCCATAATATACATTTCAAAAGAAATATCAACAAGATAGGGTATTTCCCCCAGATTATTTCATAAAGTCTGCTTCACATTTCTTGAGAAATCAGCTGCTACACAAATTCAATCTGAAAAGGGATTAACAATAAAATAAGTTTTCTTAATATGTCTGCTGAAGAGATGTGCATCTGTCTTTGATTAGAATCTTTTACCTATGCAACTTAAGTCTATCACCTGATGTCACATCCAAAGAGTGAATTATTTCTGTACTTCAGTGTAATCTCAAAGTTTGTAGGCTTTAATTATTTTATTGGTAGATCAGCTTTGAATTTAAACTATTTAGTAATGTTCTCAGCCAGCTGATCATCTATATTAAAAAAACCCACACAGTTGCTCCCGTGTGCATGACCTTCCCTCAGCAACCCTTGATGCACAGCATTCAGATTTCCTTGGATCTTACCTTCATACTCTAAAACAAGTAAGCCAAAGAATATATAAAGGAAGCCCATTCAAAAGGAAGTGTCTCCATGAGCTGACAAACCAGCCCTCCATACCCCAATGCATCAAAGAAGGATCTCACTTTCCAGTGAAACCCTCCCTACTGCAGAAGAAATAACTATGTTTTTCAATATATGAGATTAGAAGTTATATTTAGCTGACAGGTTACAGTTAAAGGGGTATGATCAGAATGTTCCCTTGGACATATAACGAACTACATAACCATAAAACCATGCTCTTTAGATATCAACATTTTATTAATGCTAGAATAACTACTATTGCATGAATAATGACATGCCTATAAGAGGAGTAGGGACTAAAAGGTATGTATCTGCCATTTCAAGCCTTCTCAAATAACTCCTATCAAGCCTTCTGCAGAGGTGTAGGGTATTAAACAATCTTGATCCTGTGTATCCTTCTTGAAAAGTTAATGCTACATTCTGATTTCATCTGCACGTATAAATACCATCCCCAAATGACACCAGTCTCCAAATATCCTAGCCATTTCTCAAGGTACAATACCAATTGGGGAAATAATGATTAACAAATACACATAGAAACCCCATCCAGGCAGCCATTGATCATGACATAACAACAGAAGAACGTTTTATGATTTTAAAGGCTCGTACTATGCTTGTTAATGCTCAGAGATTGAGATATATGCTCCCTCTGTCATAAAAATAAAAAAATTAAAAACACTACCAATGAAGCTGCATGTCTATAGCCTTCTCTACAATTACTGGAAGCATCTCCTACAAACCACAGTCCTGGTGTGTGGTGAAGGAGACCATATGCTGCAAAGGATGTGCCATCCCATTCTGCTATGATGGATGACAATAAACCTCTAGTGTCAGTTAGCTGTCACCCCCCAGCAACAAAGACATATTCTACTGTTGTGACACAACAGTTACATGGGCTGTTACTGACATTTATTTATATGCTTGTTTAATAAATAGATACATAAATAATGCCATCACACAACAGTTACACAGGTTGTCACTGACTTGAGGATGGGATAACCTGCAAGACCTTGGCTACAGAAATTATAAAGCAGTATGACACACCGAGCAAGCAGTGTATCGTATCCTTTTCTAAGCTACTTGTCAAACCACCATGAGAATCAGAGATACTAAGTTTTTGCAGGGGATTCAAACAGACAGTGCCCTGCCACCTGATAATATCCCTTTCCAGCAGGGAACATTAGACATTACGCAAATAGAAAACAACTGCATCCTGCACTGAGAGCAACCCGAATAACATGAAGTAAACTGTACACCGTAGGATAGATGCCACATTTATAAATGATGCCTGCAAGCTATGTACAGCTGTACACTGTCCCCATCATTGTGGAAGGGGCGGACATTGCACTTATTCACCAACTAGTCCACTCATTCAAGGCAAAATAAACATAGACTTCTCACAGTACCACATTCTGTGGCATCCTAGCATATGTGGATGACCATGTCCTGAAGCTATTCCCCTGAGTTTATAATGTAGGACTTTGGGAAGCTATCATTCAGCATCATGGCACCAGAGTTCACATCAGTAACACTCAAGGGATGCAGATTTCAGCTTGGTTAGAATTTATGAGGCTGTAATCAGAATGAAAGGCAGATGTACGATTAAATCACAGATACAGACATATATGTTAACAGTGGCAAACCTGATGCCTGGCAACATAACATTAACAATAGATAAAGTATTAACCACATTACCAATGCATTCTTAGTCAGAAGATACAGGGATTAAATATTACATGCATGAGAAAAAATTAAAAAACAGTTGTTGTGGCTGGAGGGCTGCAACAGCCAGTGTAAATCAATGCACCCTCTCATGTTTTGATGAGTGTTAAATTTGCTGATACATAGACTATCTTCTGTACAGAATCCATGTGGAGGGTAGCACACCATTATTAAAATTATTATACAGAAGCTGTATGTATTCCCTGGTACAATGTTACACTTTATGACTCAGAACATCATAGAAAGCCTACAATATAATGTTCACTGTGTGATACCTACCACACCTGTTTGTTGTAAAGTCACTGCCATGTTGTCAGGTTTATTAATAATGTGTTGAACAGACAACAAGATAACTCAATTGACTACATCAATATTGGTGTGCATGCCCTCTAGTAGTCTCTCTAATGTATGATCTCCATTTAAGACTGAGGTCATGGCAGCTGTTTATGGGGCTCCTCAAAATGCCCTTTATTCACAAGCATTTCACACTTTCGTAATTTCATTTCCATGGCATATGGTTATGATAGATAGATTCAAGTCCCTTCACACATGACCAGAAATCCACCAAGCAGTTTTCTAAACAGTAGACTGTTTAGAAAACTGCTTAATGGATTCCTGGCTGTATGTGATCTGTTGTTACTTCATCTGATATTGGTTCTACTGTGGTTTCTAAAGGTTCAAGTCCCTTGCTTGAATGTAAGTGCATCTCATGTGACCACTATGAGATGGTAGTGTAAAGATTATTACATTGTTGTCTAATGTGATAAATTCTGAGCTCTCATCTTATAGTAATCATTAGTTCACCTTATGCCATTACCCTTTCTTTCACTGTCACAACTGTGCATATGTTTGCACTGTGCACATAATAATTCATTGGTGATGTATGCTGCCAAGTACTTTTCTAACATATTGATGCTGCACTGCACCCAACGTTTTGGTGTATATGTCTCACTATTATAATAACCACAAGTAATTAATTTCCTATTGGGTTACATATATACAGCTGAATCTATTTCAATTCCTACCATTTTCTGTTACTTGTGAACATGCAACTCATCGTTCAAGTCTGTGCAGTGAGACATTTTGTCAAACAAAACAGATTTTTTGCACTGAATTATAAGAAATGTAGGTCTTGACCACTAAATTGGTATACTTATCACTTTTAAGTGAATACACACATAGCCCTTGAGATAGGTCTCATGGCACTTGTGGCTCAAATGTTTATATGTCTATTGTTTATTACTTGATAGTTGATTGGGTAGATCACTTGAAGCATGTTACCACCATATAATAAGACTTTGGGGCCAACCCTGGGGTCTGTTTTCAGTTACTATTCCATTCATCCTGGTTGCATTTGAAGAAGATTAGGGAGTTGCTTTAATACCAAGGAATGAGTCTGTTACAGAGAAGGCAAATGGGTTGGAAGAGATAGCTATACTCCCTGCAGACTCTGTTTATATTTCAGTGAATATTTAGGTATGTTGTACACCAGTTAATGGTACTACTAGTTTTCTAAACATGTAGGAGTTCACACAGGATAGGTGTAAGGGATCCAGATAGAAAGATGTTAAAATCAGCAACCAAAGGAGAGTAGTATTGTTAGAACTGAATTCATCCTGCAGTCTTGGTGAATACCTTAATGAGATGGACTCTGTTTTTAGAAAAATCTCACCAAGACAACAATGATATATAGACTGTATTTTATATAGCATATGTCATGGTCAGAAGTAGGTTAAAAAACAAATAAATACAGCTAAGTGCATAAGCCCCAGGATAAAAAAGTGTCCAGTCCTGATAGGTGCAATTGGGTGCAAGGACTGGAAAAATGACAGTGTAGAATCTTCAACATATGGAAACATTCCTACAATGTGGTTAGGCCAAGATCAGGGGAAGGATCCCCCCTCCCCCTGTTATTCAAGGAAGAACTAGTCCACAAAAAAACAGAAAAACTGACAGGCCAAAGGAGACCCATAATGCTGATAGAGTGGATAAGAAGGAAATTATGTATTACTACTATTATGCAAGAAACCCAGAATTTCCAGATATAAGATATTAAAAAAGATTAGCGGAGAAATTAGAGGAACAAAAAATACTTACAAAAGAAAATTTGCCAAAAGCTTCAAATGCAAACTTGTGTTTTTTAATATGACAAATTCATGAAAAAACATATAGACCAAAAAAACATTAGGCTGTTTGGAAAATAAAGTGACTGAAAAGGTGCAGCTATAAAGAACAAAACCTAATGATTTTTGAATGGTATATAAAAAAATAAACATAGACATGGAAAAGAGAGATCTGACATGATGGAATATTTCTGCAAAAGAAAGCCAAACTAATCAATACAAAAAAAAAATCACATCCAAATGTATTTGAACAGAAATATAGGCAAAGGCACCTAAATATGAAACATTTCACAATACATAAAATAAAATCAAAAAGTGGGAACTTAGAACAGAATATTAGTAAAACAGAAGTTAAACAATAGAAACTGCAGTTATGAAATATCTACAAAGTGAAGGATTTATTGTAGAAAGTCTAACACAGGTTATGTCACAGCATGATGGAACAAGGAGTCCTCTAAGTAAGGGGAAACAGGAGGAGTGGGAGACATCTGAAGAAGAAATATGGGCATGGGAAAGAAAAATAGATTGATTATATATTTATGCAAGGAGAGGCAAAACTAATCAATGTAAAAAAGCAGCACCAAAGATATTTAAAGAGAAATATAGGCAAAGGCACCCAGATATGGAAAATGTTGTAATACAAAATTAAGAAAACAAAGGGAGAAAGTGGAAAACAGGATGAGTAGTAGAGAAGTTAAAGACGTAGAAACTAAAATTATGGACTACCTATGAAGTGAAAGATTTATCTTAGAAAACCCAAGTCTAGTCAAGTCATAGCATGATTGAAAAATGAGTCCCGAAATTAAGGAGAACTAGGTAAAGATACTGTGGAGCCTTCAGTGGGAAGCCAATGCAGAAGTTCAGTTGGAGTTGCAGAGCAAAGGAAGGAGCAGGAAATGATCACAGCTTTGATGCAGATAATGTTGTGGAGGTATAGGCAAGTGAGTTTCCTTATGAAAGAGAAACACATGATGCAGGATGCAGCTGTAGAGAATATGTAACAGGAAAATGTTGTGGCACTTTCTGTAGATTGCCCACAGAAAATGGAAAATAAAGAATGTGCCCTCAGTTTAGAAGAAAAAGATCAAAGGGAAGAGCTGCTTGACTTAATAGAGATGGATAGACATATTAAGATCAATGAAAGAAATAGATTACAGAAAATCAATAAGACCAAAAATGTTAGAAGTCTGATAAAACAAATGAACACAGTAATCAAGACTGTTAACAGAAATGAATGTAATATAATACATGTTAATAAGATATATTACTGTGTAGCTAAATTAATAACAGATACAGTCTTTCTAAAAAATAGAGGGCAGTAAGGGAAAGGAAGAGAAGAAATCAAATGCCATCATGGAGGTATCGAACAGAGAAAACTATAAAGTAGTTAAGACAAGAACTGTCACTGTTAGAAGAGTATCGAAGCGGGAACAAATCAGTAAAAATACTTAGAAATGTGAATGTAATAAAAGCAATATGCAGTATTAGAACATATCAGGATCTATTGTATACTATTGCAAATAATAAACTAAAGATATCAGCACAGTTAGAAAAATATAAAAGATATGCAGTTAAATATAAAAGAAAAGTACAAAATAATCAATTCACTGATGACCCTAAAATGTTTTACAGACTTGGCAAATAAAGCAAGAGGAATAGAAACAACACCAAAAAGGAAGAAATAGACATATTTTGGATATATATCTGTAAAGACTCTATGAATCATAACAAAGATACTGAGTGGAGAGAAGAATTAAAAGAAAAATAAGAAGTTCAAATGTATAGGATATAAAATTGGAAGAAGCAACAGCCTAAGGAAATTGAAATAAAATTAATAAAGGCTCCTAACTAAAAAATCCCAGGCCTAGATGCAGTACCTAACTTGTGGATTAAAGTATTAACATCTTTACATGAAGATTCAGCATTGAGTAAGAACTACGTATATGCACAACCTGAACATATACCAACCTGGTTAACAACAGGAAAATTGATAAAAATTGATACTCTTCCTTAAGAGTGAACCTGCCAGCAATCCTAAAAGCTATAGACCAATAACTTGCCTTCCAGCAATATGCAAACTATATATCAGAACTGATACTGGCAGAGTTTATAATCATTTAGAAGAAAACTCAGTTATGTCATAGAAGAAAATGGTAACAAAATAAAGCCACATCATTTGTTGTTAAATAAAGTCTTCATGGACAATTGTAACACGGGGAAGGACCTAAGTATGGTATGGATACATTACAAAAAGCATTTGACAGCATCCCACATTCATGGATAAAGGAGTGATTACAGGTCTATAAGATGCACCCTACATTGATCAGTTACATTACAGTGACCATGAAACACTGCAAAACTACTCTGCAGCTAAAGCTATGATAAAGGACAAACTACTGCCCCAAGGATAAAAATTCAAAGGGGGATGTTCGAGGGTGATTCTTTGTCACCACTGCTCTCTTGTCTAGCCCTTAACTCATTAAGCTGTCTACTTAATAGATTAGGTCATGGTTACAATTTGGCTCCCAGACAACAACAAAGTGTAACGACTGTTCATCTTCTTTTGTGGATGATTTAAAACTGTATAGTTCATCAGATGAGAAGCTGAATTGGAAGTGGTCAAAACTTTCTCATATGATCAAATGTCATTTGGTCTTAATAAACGTGCAAAAATAACCTATAAAACAGGAAAGCTGCAGCACCAAGAACATATCAGCCTGGGACAGAAATCTGATATAAAGGAATGTGAGCAGGGGGGAGTGTAGGAATATTTGGGAATTGAAGGTTCGATAATAAAACATATACAAATGTGAACAAAACTCAGAAAGGAATATTTTAGAAAACTAAAATTAATACTGAAACAATGTCCAACTTATAAACCAATTTACTTTTTCTGTTCCAACTTACAGTTTTGCAATGATTGACTGGTCTCCAAAAGTTACTTTATCAGTTGGACACAAAAACAAGAAAAGTGTTTCATGTTTTTAAAATGATACATAAAGATCAGTGTATACCAACATTATATTCCTCACTATTAAGGGGGTATGGGCCTCCTTGAAATTGATTCCATGTATAGATCTGCAGTCATAGGACTGACCTCACCAGATCCAAATGTAGTGAATGTTTTAAAACATGAAAAGAACAAATCTAAGATGACTTCCCTGCTTAGCTTAGCAGAAGCATATTGGTGTCAAGCAGGAATGGAAACCAAAACAGAAATATACAAAAATCAGCCAGCACCTGGATGTGCCCAAAAATAAAAGGAATAGTATAAGGAGAAAGATCAGATGAGAAGACAAGAATTGTGGAAAAGGCATAAATATAATTACAACAGAAAACTCCTGGAACAACCTCATATCAATCAAGATCTGATGCAGAAATGGCTAAGGAGAGATGAATTTAAATCAAAAGATGAAAGGTTAATATTAGTGGCCCAGAACTGTGGACTGCACACATGTTGGTTCACCAAGTCCATTGAACACATGGGAGAAACAGACAAATGCAGATTATGTAAAACAGAACTGGAAACCGTTGCACATCTTGTTACTGGGTGTAATACACTAATGGCAGTGGGCCTGCACACTGAAAGGCATAATAATGTGGCAAGACTGTTGCACTTGAGATTGTGCAAACATTACAATATTAAAGTAGCTGAGAAGCATTGGAAACATGAACCACAAAGCCTTATAGAGAATAATGAAGTCTATATCACATGGGATCACCCATTATCAACAGTTCAAAAAATAGATGCAAGAAAACGAGATATACTAGTCCATGAAAAGAAGATAAAAGTAGGATCGAGCATTGAAATTGCTACACCCAGTGATTACAGTTCCATATGTAGAGAGAGACACAAAGTCATAAAATACCAGGATTTGCAGAAATTAGGGCAATGTGGAAGAAGGATACTCAGGCAGTTCCAACAGTAGCAGGAGCAATGGATCTAACAAAAAAATAATTTACAGTCTTATATAAACATGTTTCTGATACATGTAACTCTGCATGACCTGCAGAAGGAGTCAGTCCTGAGTGCATTGCAGGTGCTGCAAAGAGCACTTTTGGCTAACATCAAAAATTGAAACAATACAAATTTCATGGACTTTAATCATATGTTGACTTAGGAATGGGATCCATTTCTGTCATGGTATTAGAAACCCAAAATACTTGGAGAAATTAAACTGACAGGGTCATTTGAGGCCTTGTAGACCAGGCAGTTGTCACCCAGCAGGCATCTATAAGAGATGTAAATGAGAGACAGAAAATTATTTCACCTTATGTAGGTCACAAAACTCAGAACTTGACTTCCTTAGTAAGGATACAATGAGGTCTTCAAACTTGAGTCATGTATTTAGGCAGACTCATGGTGAAGAGACCATTATATTTAATTATAGATCTACTACATGAAGAGTAGATTATTGTAGAATGATAATATCCTTATACTGAAAAAAAAACTTGGTAATCAGTTAGACTTTTGGAAGAATTTCCTAAATACCCTAGGTAAATGTTGGTTGAAGCAAAGCTTATTATCTATGAATATGCTTAAGTTCATAATAATTACATTTATTTTAAAGGGGTGTTTTATAAGTGGCAATTGCATGAGAGCTTCAGTTTTCCAAGAAATACAATACTACTCTTATTCACATTTGATTTAAACCATTGATGCTGGTCTCAATAGTTTTTCCATGTTTGACCTTGTAACATTTAGGAGTTTTCTGGAGAGTTGATGATATTCAAATTTTCAGTTATCTTTTAACTTTGTCAGCTGCTTGGACATCAAAGAAAAAGGTACCAGGAGTACTCCGAATGTTGAGCTATCACTCCACTAGAAATAAGTCTGTTACAGGAAAATGTTCTCATAATCCTATTATTTTTTGGTTTACCTGTGAGCCAGTTTGCTATCCAGCAGGTTATTTAATTATTTACATTTAGTTTCATTAATATGTCTATAATGTATGAATGCAGACTGGTATCAAAGGCTTTGTCCAGGTCACAATTCACTGTGTATACTTTTTTGCACTCATCCAGTATCTCAGTAACCTTTTCAATGATGCCCACTAGTTTGACAAGGTAGGGCTATTCCTTCACAAGCCCAGCCTGATATAAGTAGAAGGATTGTCAACCAGAGCTGTCATTAGCTGTTCGGGTGCCCCGGGCCACTCCCTGATATGGCACTACCTTCTATATTAACATATGTACTGAAAAATGTCCTTCCTCTTCTTTATACTGTCACACTCAAGTGGCTTGTTACAGATAACTTCCTCACAGGGAACTTGAGCACTTCAGCTCTTACAGAAAATCCAAATTTGACCTCACAAGGCACACTAAAGTGGTTTAGCAAGTGCTACATGAGAATTCAGAAGTGAATGCTAGTACTGAAGATCACACCTCCTAACATTTTGCGCCCAAGGTGGCTGCCCCTTTCACCCCACCCTAGGTAAATCTCTGACAGAAATTTCCAATATCTCAATTATGAGGTTCATAAAGATGCATTCCATTATGTTGCAGATGAGGATGCAAAGTCCTATCAGTCTATACTTGGCAGGATAGTGAAGGTGAGCTAGTACAACTGTTCTGCAGACATTTGTAATGAAACCTGTTGTGATTCTAAGTTTCAACAAATTTAGCAGTGGATTTGTGAGACAGTGCTTAAAGCTAACAAGCAAGCAGCCCAGCACAATGTCAAACTCCACAGAAGTAGTAACTTTTTTTTATCTCAAAGAGAACCTGTAAGACCTTGACGCAGGTATGGGTGTTGTAAACATAATGTCATGCAGGTGGAAAAGAGAGGGAAATAAAGGAGAGAAGTTTGAACTAAATTTGTCTGCTATTATTTTGATTATATCCTCACAGGCAAACCTCAGTGTTTCCTAATGTGTCCACTATAGTTGAAAAAGGACTTAGGTCTGTTCTTGAACAAGGTAACAGTTTTCTGTTCATACTTAGCTTTAGTAGACCTGATTTTGTTTCCAAGTTAACTTTTTATTTCAATTTTGGAGAGTGGAGTAAACAGTTTATTTAAGTGATTGTTTTTTTTTCTTTTTGTTTATGCTGCTTTTTTACATCAGGTTCCATCAAATGAGTTTGTTCCAGTTTCTTAACTTGGTACTGTATTTGTGTTGGACTGAGAAAATGTCTTGATGAATGGATCAAAGTGAAAGCAGAAAGCCTCTGCAAATGCAGCTATGTTGGCTATAGGTTCCTCTAGAGGTGGGCAGTCTGAACCTAGAAAATATCATCCACCAGCTGCAACAAGTTTGCATTAAAATAATCCATAAAGATAGGTAGGATTTTGGGGCCATTTTGTCTGCATTCCAAAGGTGAAATTCACTGAAGGATGTTCAAATATAACTAGGGCTACCACCTTTTAAGATGCCCAGTGTGGGACATTTTTTTATGGAAATGTGATTTTGCAAGACAAGCCATACAAAAAAAAATCTCTGCAAGCATTGAACTTCGCTGTGTTGTCAAAGGTAGAAGCTCACTTTACAAAACATCAGTTGTTTCCATTGCTTCATGTCTTATTATGGGATTTCATATACAAAATAACTGTTTTCTGCAATCATTAGAGGAAAGTTAGTCAGTATTTTTTGGCCTAAAACCTAAGGAAATTTGCAATGTTCAGAAATAAAGTCCTCAACTCTGGATGAAGTAACCAGCAATAATAAAGAAGAAGCAATAAGTAAAATTAAACTCGTTGGATAGACACGGCACGTAACTCTTTATTTAGAAAAAAATGTGAGTGCTTTCGCAGAGTCCACTCCTCTCTGCTTCATCAGACAAATTATAGCAGTTAAAACTTCATTTAAATAGTGATGCATCATGGTGTCAACCAATCAATTCCATGTTAAAATCAATACACCAAATAATAATACTTAAGGTATAAAAAAATATATATATATATATATATATATATATATATATATATATATATATATATATATAAACACATATCAAAAAACACATAGAGGCTGTATAGAATGTGGGGTACATTTCTAAAATTTTCTAGTTACAATATTAAAAGCTGTATAAAAAAGCACAAAAAATACTAAATAACTAGAAAATCAATGCTTCAAGGCTCTGTTTCTAAGAAATTGTTTCAAAGAAACCTTGGAGTTTAGGCCAGGTGTTCTATCTGCTTGGAACTTAATAATCCATTCTTGTTCCAAAGCTTCAGTATTGTTAATAATATTTCCACCTCTTTTATTTCTATGGACAATATGGAGAACCAGGAACTTAAAAGTGTGTGTGCTCCCTTCTTGCATCACATGTAACTTTAATACTCTTGAAGCTTGTCGTAAGCTGGTACCTGAGAGACATTTAACTTGACTAAGTAAGAAGAGTCAATGGTATAATGAACTGTATGAAACATTGTTTCTTTCTCAGACCTTCTTCACCTTCCACAAAAATGAAATAGCTAACATCCAAATCACTTGAAGCTTGAATTTGGTTAAATATTCCACTTTTCATGAAACACACTGTCAAGCAGTTACTTATCCAGCAAGATGCTTGATTTCTCATTGTTGTGTACTCAAGGGCTGCTGAAAAGATCCTGCCCCAGTAGATAATACTTAGTAGAACTGGCTTTACCCACATTGTGTTGTCTACAGAAACCTACTGGCAAGGAAAATGAGATCTGATCGACAAGACACTGATAGGTTCATAGGTTCATAGATTAGTACTAAGCTAACTGCCTTTGCGAGCCTAGCCGATTATCCCTTGTGAGACTCAAACCCTGCACCTTGCGTTTGTAAGGCAAACACCTTAACCATTAGGCCACCCTCCCAGAACCAAAGTTTAGTACTTGCACATTGTACAATTCACTAAGACACATATTATAAATGCATGCATTAAGCATCATGCACTTTTCCACATGATTTTGTATCTCCCATAACTGGGTGACTATTTTCTTTTGCATAACTGTTTTTTAAAATTCTGGCATGGAAATCAGCTAAGACATGACATGAATATGTATATTAAAATTTGACATTTTTATATTGATCTTACAGCTTCTTTCTATACTATTCCATACAGATTTGATGCACACTATATACTGTGATTTTGAATTACTTGCATCAGCCCATATGTGGGATTTTGCAACCTTAAGACTATCAACACAAAACCATACATGTAATGACACTTTAATAATAACTCTTAATTTCATTCTTTTTGTGTGACTTTAAAAACATACATTTAGCACAGTTGGATAGCTTGGTATACAAAAGAAAGGCAATTTAATTCAAATAAAAGATACTTGAAAGCACATAAAATCACATTATTGAGTAGAAAACAGGGAAATTACATTTGTAGTAGTTGAAAATAATGATATTATTTATTTAACTATGTTTTTTAGGAAATAACAATGACTTTAAACTGTGAGCTTTACAATAATATATGAGAGACAGAGCAAAGGAGAAAGAGAAAAAAAGAGAGTCGGAACAATAATAGATTTCTTTTTAATGAGTGCTGGAAAATAGCATTGTACTGTGTACTAAAAGGATATCTGAGTTATTTTTTGGTTTAGTTTAGAGATGTCCTGATTTAAAAATCAAGTGGTGCTGACAAGAACCGATGAGTAAGAAAAATTTTACATTTTAAATATAGAGTTAAATCATTCAGGATCTCTGAATTTGTGGAGTGGATAACTGGACTAAGAAAAGAAGTTGAGTTTCTGTGGTTAATGTATAGTATATACTTGGTTTGTTTTGGGCCATATATTATGGAATATTTCCATGAGTATAATGTGAAATCAGAGTTCTAATCTTCTGTTTTATTTTATATATCTGAAGATTAAAAAAAATGTGTTTAAGAGACAATTTTGCTTATTATGACTGAATATAAAAGTGCTACAGCATCTTCTGTTTTTTGAAGTAATCACTGTTGGTAATACATATAGCTTAAGAATCCTACCTAATTTTAATGATTTTCATACCTACGATATCAGATAAACTTTTCTTACCAATAAGACAATGAAAATGATGTTTCTCACCAGAGGTAAGGCTGACTAACAAATAATATTTTTTGCAAGTGTTAACTTTTATTCAGTTTAACACATTTCAAAAACAGCAGCTTTAGGAACTATGGACATTTCAGCATTTCTGTTACATGTTCATTGCTTCAGGGCACAGTTTATTGGCGTATAGTGCAGCTGGGAATCAATGTGCATTTCCTGTGGTTGAACTTTGGCCTGCAGATGTGCTTTCTTTTCTTTGCAAAACTGAACTTTAATGATATTCACTCTACTGTCAGCAGTGTGGCTGTTCCAGTCCCTTAGATGGCTAAATGGAAGTTTCTATGAGCAGCACAGTGTAATATTTCATCTGCCTTCCAGTGAGCGGAATAAAAAATATAGCAAAGAATGTGACGCCCTATACCCCTTCAGTCTAGCATGAAAACTGACCTCCTGATTAAACAGTACATCTTTCTTTTACCCTATCTTAGTCCTTATGTCCTTTAAACCCTTACATGAAGAGGTACTACTGACATATCTTGTTATTGTAAATATTTTGCTGCATGTTTTCCTTCTTCCAGTTTTGCTTTGGAAGACTTACACCTTTACCATTACTAAACTTAACAGATGTTTATAAATGACAGACCATAATGTCTTCCCAACACACAAGCAAGAAATAGTTTTGATTATCCTGCAAGTTGACATCAGTAACATAATGCTGAATTAAAAATAGGTCAGCCCAATTATAAATAAATTAATTTTATAATGAAAGATTTGCAGGTCTATTAACATGTCACAAAATCAAAATGTGCATTGCTAGCAATGAGGTCATAACATCAAGCAAATTGTGATGATTCCTGCAACTTACATTAAATGTTTAGAGAAAAGATGTTGCACCTCTCAGAAATATAGACAGGAGGAGTTATGCCAGAGAAATGTTATTTAATTGCATCAAATACTGCAAACAATTACTATTAAACAGACCTTATGGAATTGTAACTGACTGAAATGGATTGTAGCTGATTTCAGAGCTCAATTATTACACTCATCGGGGGATTCAATAACATGCTTATAGATGTTGCACTAAACCTATACCCTTTGTTTGTGTTAGTGCAGTGAGCAGCAGTGCTCATTAAATGTGCAAGCTGCTAAGTAACTCTACACATTCAGTAGCCACTGTATATGGCTAGAACAGCTGGTAGCAGTCATGAACAGGTACAGAGAGGGTTGAGCACACAATATAAACAACAGCTTGTATAAACACACAACCTGGGGAAGCAAGCACACACAGTCAGACAATATAAAGCAAAGGCAACTTCAGTGGCATAACGGAGTCAGGTCAAGCTTAACAAAGAAAGTATAGTTAGGTATAAAGGAATTAGTGTGCAAACAAGTGCAATTAAATGTAGTTTAAGTGTACAACTGCATTAATGTTGATTTAAAGGGTTCTGTGATCTGTCTCTTTGTCACAAAGGATTGCATAACAGTAGATGCACCCAACCAAATGGGTTGCATAATGCAGTCATCCCTGTGAATGTAGAAGCACAATATATAGATAACTCTGGATTCAAACCCATGGCTTACTAATCCAACAAGCTGCAAAACATTATATAATTTCTTGACACCACAGGAGAAGGCTTACTACTAGGCTGACATAAATTACATTTCAACAAATGGGCTCATCAGTGTTTAACAAAGCAATTGTCTGTGCTAAAATGCATAGAAAGTAGTGACAGTACCTCCTCTGGCTATACATATACAAATCGGTTATGTGGATGCCACCATTCTTACCTACATGTACATTCACACATAGGTCCACTTCTGAATCTTGAATTACTGAAATATTGAATTTCAATGACTCGAGACCAGAATAGCAAAAGTGCTGTTGTTTGAAACTACATATTGTCAAATGCTACGTTACTGAATCTGCTGTTGGTGTGGTGTGGTTTATTGCTCATTGTGTGCTTTCACTTTAAGGTTTATTGGTATTTGGGTAGAAAAGATGGTGGCTGATATCCGGTGATGTTCAGAGATTCAGGTAGGTTTTTAGTTTGTAATGGTTTTGGCTAGGAAATGTGGTTTGTGTTCATTTTTGGGGAGTTTTAGGAGTAAGTTAGGGTAGTTAGGTGAGTGTGTGCGTGTGTGTGTGTGTGTGTGTGTGTGTGTGTGTGTGTGTGTGTGTGTATGTGCATGTCTCTAGCTGTTGAAAGTGGTGTAAATGTGTACTGTATTTTTAGTGGAATAAGTGTGACAGTGTGCAATGGGAATGTAGGGTGCATACTAGTAGGTTTTTTTTTTTTTTCATATTAGTGTGACTTCAGAGTTGGTATATATAAGTAGCGGGGATGTGGGGGGTGCAGAGGGGCTTGCCCACCTGAAAAACATATGTTAGTGTTATTTATATTGAGTTTTGTACATATTTTTGTGTTTATTTGTGGGGGAGAATTGAATGTTTACTTTTATTTTGTTTTTTTTTCATTCTTTTGCATTTCAATATTAGGCATTTTCATTGTTGTGGTCGATCGGTATTTTCATCTTGAGATACTGAAATTTGATGTTTCAGTATTTCAGGATTCAGATGTGGACCCACACATACACACACACACACACACACACACACACACACACACACACACACACACACACACACACACACACACACATACCCCTAAGATCATAAGTTAGAGAACATTGCATGAATCACAACACTACACCAGAGATTTGTTTACAAGTGTGACAATGCACTCTTGAAAAGATGACCCAAACATTGGTTTGACAGGGTGTTGTGTGTGCTAAAAGGGACTGAAAGTGGTGGACCACTACTGCTGTAAAAGTGCACATCATTACTTCCTAGTATGACAGAGACACGCACTTACACTCTCACAGGAGTCAGTCACTGCTGGATTCAAACCGCCAACCTAACCATAGGACACAGTATCACCTGCAAGTACCACAGGAGAAGTCTTAATGTAAATGTTAGACAAAGTGCATTTGAAAGGATGACCTCTTCAGTGTGAAGCACCAAAATTTGCTTTGTTATTATGAGAAGAATTTGATGGCGAGTCCTTCTTCCCTTCCAAATGTGTGACCTGTGTAGAAGTGTACATATCAGATCTGTTGTTGAAGCCATATCCACCTGCCAGTAGATGCACTCATACCATTTCCTAATATTAGACATCAGCAAATGCATCATCACAGATACATGCCAGACTCTAGGTGACCATCTTCCATTCTATGCAACCAGACATCTCACAGATCGCTTAAACAGCACACTTATAAAACAACACATAACCTGTCTATGTTTAAACAAGATATATTCATTACTAACCTATTATCTATTTGCAGGAATATCCTAAAAGTCCTCCCCCTAGACGATGCTGTAAATAAATTCAATACAGTTTAATTAGCCTTGTACCTCCTAGAAGGAAGAGATCAAAAACCAATAATGTAATTTGGCTATTCACAAATGGTAGAATGCTAATACAGGATATAGACATGCATGGAAAGAATGGAAAAATATAAAACACAACAAAATCCTGAGAACTTCAGAATACTCAGCAATCATACTTAAAAGCAAATAAAGATAAAACAATATACTATAACAACTTTCCAAACCATAGTAAACACAGTCCTAAAATAGTCGGGTTGGCCATGAAAAAATCTTACATACCAGCCAAAAAGTCAACTGTAACCCCTCTCCCAATAATGTACCACTCAAAACTGCAATAGAATTCAACTCTTATTTCATAGATATTATAGTGTCCCAAACCAAGGATTCCCCAGCATCCATTTCCACAAAGTCACATATCACCAAATCCAGATTCACCTTCAAACCTGTGCCCACATCCTGTATAAAACTAGTCTTAAGCAAACTCAAACTATGCTCCACTTCAGAAAATGAACTTACAAACAAGTACCTGAAAATAGCAGCCAATAATATTGCATGTCCTGTCTCAATCCTTATAAATAGGTCAACCCTAGAAATGTTCTCTCTCTTCGGAAAAAAAAAAATCACACATTATCCTTCTATACAAAGGAGGAAATTCAACACACATTACTAACTTTAGACCTATCCAATCTTATCCCCCCTCTCCAAAATACTTGAAAAATGTAATCAAAAATGATTGCTAAACAGTCTACTGCAGGAAGAACTCCAATCATCCATGCAGCATGGATTCTGTCCCTGCCATAGTACTAACACTGCACTTTTAATGTTTATTGATGCTGTCAATAAAGTAAGAGATAATGGCAAACTAGTCTCCTTATTATTTCTGGTCTTATCTAAAACCTTCAACATGGTTTGTCATAGAAAACGTCCACTTCCAATGTCCTCTCTAGGTCTATCTCAGCTCTCCCATCTATGGATCAAAAGCTACCTATCTAGTACATATCAAAGAGCACTTCACCCTCTTTCCAAACCTCCTAGTCACCACTAGTGTGCCAAAAGGCTCTAACCTTAGTCACCTCTTTAAAATTCCCACTACCTCCCTCATCACATCTACATAATAGGTCTCCCTGTTACAATACTCACATAACTCCACACTCATATGCACATAAGAAAACTTGGCATATCTAAAAAAAATTACTCAAGAAGCTTTAACAGCCATTGAAACATAGCTTTGCAACCCACAACTGATGATCAACCTCCCCCCTGCCAAAAATACTTTCTTCCCCAAATCTATCACTCATGAAACAACAAATTGTAAAACTTTCTCTCTTAATAATAATAATACAGCTATTTAAGTCCATCCTCATAGCAAATTATTAGGGAAAATAGTGGACCTACATATGCAAAATTACATTAAAAACTCACAAAAAAACTAAGGATGCCTTTTACAGCCAAATACTTTCACACCAAAGCAACAAAAATTACACTTGCCACTACTTATCTCCCACCTCACTACTGCATGGTGTTCCCATCCTTGCTTGACTCAACACAAAACTCAAAACTTGAACAAAGCTATAATAAAGTGGCTACATTTGCATCATATACCTCTTTCAGATCCCACCACTGTATAACACTAAAACGCTTAAACTGATTACAACTGTACTCATCAACTAACATATAAACAGTTTCTTAACATCTATAAAATTATCCAGTATATATCTGCTTGTCCAACATTAAATACCATTCTACACAGCTGAGTTTCCAGTTGGGAAATATAATCAAATGACCAAAAACTCCTCTGTCTACAAAACTATCAAATCTGTTGGGCAAGGTCTGTACTCATACCATGTTGTCTGGAACTCTTTAGATGTATCCAACTCGTCAATGGCCTCCCTTCAATCCTTTAAAACCATTTTAAAAGACTTCCTGGCCAAAATATGGCTATGTTCTAGCTCACCTCCAGGATAAACTATATAATTTAACATGAACACCACCCACAACTACACAACACACACCCCCACATATGCAGAAGCTCTCAACATAAACAAACCCAAACAAAGGAGACCTCAGAAGCAAAAACACACGCAAACTCCGCAACCCTCCACACCACATACCATGCATAGCCCACACAACTGTGTCTCACAACGACTAAGGTCTAAACATAAACCCAACATGTTAGTCATAAGAGACTCCATTGTGAGACACCCTGATGTGCCTCTCACCAGGCTGGATAAGGAGAAAGTCATGGTTAGTTGTTTATCAGGTGCCAAAGTCCTCCCTATCACACATGCACTCAAGTCTCACAACAACAGGTACCATTATGACTCTGTCACAGTCCATGTTGGAGTGAATGACTTGAGTTGTACCTCCCTAGACTATATGAAGAGAGACATGATTGAGCTTGCTGAATATATGTCCCAGACAGGTATCTCTCTAGCCTTAAACAGGATTCTACCATTACCCAGAAAGATGACTCAATACAAACAGAAAATGACTGACTTTAACAATTGGCTTAGTTTCTGGTGTCATTCCAGGGGATCTAGTACCTGACATCCTGGAAAGATATGATTGACAGATCATGATGCTTTCCTAGAGATGGCCTGCATCTGTCTCTCTTGGGCTTCAGGCTTCTGTCAAAAGCCCTTCCCTCCCCCATAGTGCATTTTCAGGAAAAGTCATGAGGACGATACTACCAACATATAATTTTCAACAAAATGCAAATTAAAAGTCATTCTGCTAAATGCTGGGAGTCTAAAGATGAAACTGCACTAATTGCAAGCATTCTTAATCCTGCAAGATGCTGACATTTGTGCAGTCACAGAAACCTGGTTCAAAGCTGCGGAGATCACCCCTCAGCCTTACCTGGTTACTCATCCTATCATACATTCATACCCCAAACTGTGGGCAGCAAAGCCACAGGAAGTGGAGTTTCAATATATATTAGACACACACACACCTCCAGGCTGAAAAAAACAGTTTGATGCACAGGAGTCAGAAGACCACTCCAGGTGCAGTTAATGTTGACCTATTCAAATAATAGCTACAGGCCTCCAAATTTGACTCAAGATGCCCACTCCACCTATCTGGACCTCTTCGAATCTATTAATATTCAGCCCTTTACCCTGACCTGGACAACTTTAACTAAACAACCATAGACTGGAAAAACTACTCATGCCAGAACACAAATGCTTAGAGATTCCACGATTGTATCAATGCAAATGCCTTGGAACAGCTGGTTGTTACCCCCCAAGAGGTGATAATATCTTGGATTTGATATTAACCAACATGAGAAACCACTGCAGCACCCCTAGAGTATCATAGTCCCTGGTAAGATCCGACCATAAAGCAGTCACTTTTAAAGTCACCATCTCCCTTGACCCCCTCCAGCTAGGGTCAAACAAAAAAAAAAATTCTCCATAGTTGATTACAACCTCCTGAGGGATAGTATAAAAAGCTTCACAGCCCCCACCCACTTTGGAGGAACTGGCATCAATGTCCAAATTTAGACCAAAGTACTATATGATAATTTATATAGATGCATGGAATCAGGTATACCTGACAAGACAAAATCATCCTCTGCAAGGAAAAGCAAACCTGTCTGGTAGACATCTGTGATTAATAAACTGTGCAACAAAAAGAAACATTGCTGTCCAGGACCAAGAAGGAGCCAGTGCCCAATTGGAAGCAATCTCTCCTTAGCCTGAAGAAGTAAATAAGAGCACTAGTGAAATACTTTAAAGCCAACTTCGAGTTCAAGTTGGCCACATCTACTAGAGACAATCATAAAGCCTTCTTCACATATGTCCGCAGTTTCAAAGGAACCACCCAGATCTGTTCAGAACTGGTGGTCAAGAACACCACATATACAAATACCATAGATATAGCCAACAAACTGGCTAACAGATTCAGCAAAAACATCACCCCTCTGCCCCCCATCAGTAAATCAGGACATCCCCAGTACCTGCCCCATCTCCTTATCTCTAGGGAACAGGTCATCACTGCCCTTTCAAAGACAAAAAATACACCTGCCATGGGATCCTATAACATCCCAGGCCGCATACTACATGAACTCAGGCATGAACTTGCAGCACCATTGGGCACCCTGTTTAACCAAAGCCTGAGTACCGGCTTTGTCCCAGATGAGTGAAGGACAGTCACTGTCATCCCTTTACACAAAGGCAGAGCATCCACTGATCCATGAAATTATAGACCCATAAGCCTAACTAGCCTGATCTGCAAGGCCATAGAACGGATTATCATGGACCTCATTAACAGGGACATTTACAGCCTCCAAACACTCAACCCCACAAAGTTAATCTTTGTCAAGACAGGTCATGTCTGTAAAATCTGGTTAACTTCTTTGAGACAGTCACCAAAGCCCTGGATGAGGGGAAGAGTGTGCACACTGCCTACCTTGATCTGGCCAAAGCCTTCAATGCTATTCCCCAACTTGGATATAATAGATAAACTCTCTTAAACTAGGCATCAATCTATATGTTCCCAGATGGGTTGCAAACTGGCTCAAGAATACACCTAATCAAAATAGGGGAAGCCACCTCAAGAAGTAGATCCGTAATGAGCGGTGTACTCCAGGGATTGGTCTTGGGGCCTCTGTTATTCTGGATATACTTCTCTGAGGTGCAGGCCAAAACCAGTGGGCTATGGCTGATGAAGTTTGCAGACAACTGCAAACTGGGTGCTGTCATCAATTTCCCAAGTGATGTGGATGTCCTTTAAGAGGGTCTCACCCAAACAAATGACTAGTGCCAGAAACATGGCCTTAAGCAGAATGCCAAAAAATGCATCACCATCCCCTTTGGGAAGGGTGATGTCCCCACATATTATCACATTAATAACAATGTCCTAAGCATGCAATCAGTAGTGAGGGATTTGTGCACCCAGACTGATAGCAACCTGACTTTTGACCACCATATTGCTTCCGTTTATGTAAAGCTTTTTACATGGCCCACCTCATAAGTAAGAATATCTCATTCAGGGACAAGGAGGTCATAACTTCCCTGTATTCTTCCCTTATAAGGCCAATTATTGAGTACAATACTCAAGCACATGCAACAGCTGTAGAGACTGCAGAGGTTCCTCACCAGGAGTAACCAGGGCCTCAAATATCTACCCTACACAGATAGGCTGAAAGCCCTGTCCCTCTACTCAGTTTCATGCAGACTCCTCAGAGGTGACCTCTGTCTGGCATACAAAGCAATCTCAGACCCTGCCTTGATGGGACTGATGCATATCCACATGTCAAGCTCCACTCGAGTAACCCACACGCATGACCTCAACCTGGTCTGTGCCATCAATAGGACTTGTTGGTGGGACAGATTTGTGTCCCAGAGACTCCCCCATCTATGTAATACACTCCCTCTCCACATCAGAGTACCTCATTATCCCTTTTTATGCACAACCTGGATAACTAGATGGGAACAGAAAATACACTCCTGGGATTCCACCTGTGTCCCTGCTGGACAGGGGCTTTGGGTGCTGACTTGTCTAAACATGGGCTAAACACTTGGCTAGGCGTATATGGCCTCAAGGCCAATAGCCTAGTAACTTCCTATGATCCCATTATTCTATGATATGTGTGTAGTCTATTTTCCAACAGAACCTCAGGGAAGTGTGTCATTGGCATAGAAAGTTTGCAAAGTTGTAGCTCTTTCCTATGTGGTACATGGAAACTAGATATGATCCCTTAAATGTTATAGAATTGCATTTAGAAAATGATGTGACATTCTGGTGACAGAGGCCAAACAGACCCCTAGTATATCCCCTGTGAGTCTTTGAAAAGTGCCTGTAGCTAGTATACTTAATACTACATGTAGCTTGGTTTCCACTGGGATGGGTTCTCCATGATTTTCCTGGGGCATCAAGTCAGGGCAGAGAAGTTGCATATTTCCTCTAAGTTATTAATGTCCATTGTGTAGCTCTCTACAATTTCTGTATCATAAAGTCCACGATAATTCAAACTGAGTCTGAAGGCCCTTCTCCTTCTAGGACAAGGTCTGGTAGCAGCTGCACATTGTATTAAAGACTGTTTTACATACCGGTTAATAATATCAATAGCAACCCCTAAGATTTTCTTCTATGTGTGTACTTGGCTGTATTTAAACAGGTAAAACTTAAATTACCTACATTCACGTCTACCTTCTCTAGTGCACACTGCAGTGTGCAATTTTTTTCATCTTACTTTTAAGCATCCCTTTGACTAGCACTTTCTCTAATACCTGCTGGAAAGCACTAGGAAGCCTTAAACTGATACAAGCACTCAACTCTCCTTGTTAATAAGGAGAAATTAATAGTAGGCACTAAACAGCCTATAATTGCAAAGTACCTTGCTAAGGTAAGGTAAAACAGCTCCTGTACTTTACAAAAAAAAAAAAAGCATCAAACCAGGCATGTCCAAGGGTCAGCTTCTGGTGATTTCTCCTGTCCACCTGGTGAATCTGGGCATACTGGGGCAATGTAGAAATTACCTCATGTACACAGACAACCCTCTCCTCCTACCACCCAACACTACAACCTGTGAGAGATGCACTTACATAGCCAAAATGGAAGCAAAGCTCTCTCCACCCAAGATTGTGCTAGACAGTCAAGAGGAGAAGGTTAACACCCACACTACACCTCAAGCAACACATAGCCCTTCTAAACCCACACCACCAACACCCACATATAGCAACACTAAATCCACATATGCAGAGGCCCTTAACTGTAATCTGCCAATCTGCCCAAGCAAAAAGGACCTCTGAAGCTGAAACGCAAACAAACACCAATCACAACCAAAGTGTCACATAGTTCAAAACACCTGTGTGCCACCCAGCAACAGCCCCTAAGGCAAGATAATATACCTAACACTTTAGTCATAGGTGACTCTATAGTCCAGC
This sequence comes from Protopterus annectens, assembly GCF_019279795.1. NCBI lineage: Eukaryota > Metazoa > Chordata > Ceratodontiformes > Protopteridae > Protopterus > Protopterus annectens. The sequence continues at coordinate 41,689,608 of NC_056736.1, read as the reverse complement.
ACACTGATGTCCCTCTCACCAGGTTGAACAAGGAGAAAATTACAGTCAGCTGCCTGTCGGGTGCCAGGATCCGCCACATAATGCATGCACTCAAGTCACTCCACATCAAGTACAAATATGACTCTGTCATTGTCCATGTTGGAGTGAATGACTTGAGACGTACCTCCCTGGACTACATGAAAAGAGACATGGAAGAGCTCTCAGATCATGTGGCCCAGGCAGGTATGATCTTAGCCCTGAGCAGCATCCTGCCTTCGCCCAGAATGATACCACAATATAAGGACAAAATGATTGACTTCAACAATTGGCTAAGTTTCTGGTGTCATTCAAAGGGAATCCAGTATCTGTCTGCCTGGGACGACATGATTGACAGACCACGATGCTTTGCCAGAGATGGTCTGCACCTGTCGCCTCTGGGATTCAGGTTACTGGCTAAGGCTCTTGCCACCCCTATAGTGCGTTTTTTAGGCAAAGTTCAAAGAACAAAACCACCACCGTAACAGGTACAAGCATGCAAAATCTGAAGGTAATGCTACTCTATGCTAGAAGTCTAAACCTCAAAATGCACTCTCTCGAGGCACTCCTAAAAATGGAGAACATCGATATCTGTGCAGTAACTGAGACCTGGTTCAAGGCTCCAGAGAGCACCCCTGCAATACCAGGCTACAACTCTTACCACACTTTTCGGCCACCAAAGCAGGACTGAAACACTAAAGGTGGAGGAGTGTCAATATTCACCAAGGATATTCACACCACCAGGCTATTTGCCCAACACAATGCATCTGAAATTCTCCAGGTGCAACTAACACTAGGTAAGACTGCAATCCAAATTGTAGCTTGCTACAGATCCCCCACCATACCCCAAGATTCTCACTGCACCTTTCTAAACATACTGGAAAATATTAAGATAGAACCAAACACCCTAATACTGGGTGACATTAACTACCCTGCCATTAACTGGGAAAGCTACTCATGTACCAACACCTTTGCCCAACGGTTCTTGGAATTCATAAATTCCAATGCCCTGGATCAACTAATCCATAGTCCCACCAGGGGCTCCAATATCCTAGACCTGGTCATTACCAACATGGGAAATTGATGCTCCACACCTATGGTCACCCCCTCGTTAGTCACGTCTGACCATAAGCTAATCACCCTTAACATCCACATCCCACCCCCCAGTAAGAAAACCTCCATAAAAACCTTCTCCAAAGCCAACTTCATGCTACTCAAGTCAGAAGTGACAAACTTCATGACACCCATGCAGACAGGAGCTGAAAGTTCAACTGCTGAATCCTACACTAAGGCACCGTACGAGCACATCCACTCATGCATAAATCGTGCCATCCCAAATAGAACCAAGATGGTCTCATCCAAAAAAAAGAAGCCAATCTGGTGGTCCCTTGCCATAAACAAACTTTACAACAAAAGGAAGAAACTGTTGCAGAAAAGAGGAAAATCCCAGGATGCAAAAACTTCCTTACCAGCCTCAGTAAGAAACTGAGATCCCTCATAAAATCCTGCAAAGCTAGTTACGAAAATAAAATTGCCAAAGATTCCAAAGATAACATCAAGGCATTCTATAACTATGTCAAGAATCTAAATGGCAATGCTCAGATCTGCTCTGAGCTAAAACAGAATGGCATTAAATATACTGATCCCAAGGATATTGCCAATATCCTGGCAGATCGATTCAGTGCCAACTTCACCCCCCTCTCACCCCCTAAATGGCCCATCTCAATACCGGAAGATTGCCAAATTCTGGTAATAACGGCCACACAGGTAAAAAACGCACTCTCCAAAGCTAAGAATACAGCATCCATGGGAACAGATGACATCCCGGGCTGTGTACTACATGAACTACAATATGAACTGGCACCTCACCTAAGTGTCATGTTTAATCATAGCCTCACTTCAGGTTTCGTGCCCATTGAGTGGTGCACAGCTACAGTTATCCCACTCCACAAGGGGGGATCCACCTTGGATCCCGGAAACTACCGTCCCATCAGTCTGACAAGCCTTATCTGCAAGGCCATGGAGCGTATTATCATGCAACTTATAAACAAAGACATTGGCAACCTTCAAACACTGGACCCCACCCAGTTTGGTTTCGTGAAGGGCCGATCTTGTCTCCTGAACTTGATTGACTTCTTCGAATCAGTCTCCAGAGCCATGGACAAGGGTAAGGTGGTCCACACAGCCTATCTAGACCTTGCCAAGGCCTTTGACACCACCCCCCACTCTGGAATCATAGATAAACTTACTAAGCTGGGCATTAATCCCTACGTCACCCAATGGGTTGCTAACTGGCTTACTGACAGAACCCACACTGTAAAAGTAGCCGACTCCAAGTCCAGCTCCAGACAAGTGACAAGTGGAGTACCTCAGGGTTCAGTCCTGGGACCGCTCTTGTTTGGCATCTACTTCTCTGAAGTACAGGCCAACACTAAGGGACTCTGGATAACAAAGTTTGCAGATGATTGCAAACTGGGAGCCATTATTGAATTTCCAAATGATATGGATACTCTACAAAAGGGCCTTACAGAAACAGATGCTTGGTGCCAGAGCCATGGGCTCAAGCTCAATGCCAAGAAATGTATAGTTATCCCCTTTGGGAAAAAACATGTATCCGTGAATTACCATATAGGTGGCAGTACACTAAACACCGAAAGTTTGATAAGAGACTTAGGGACACAGGTGGACAGTGGTCTCACCTTCGATAACCACATCGCCACAACAGTCAGGAAATCCTTCTATGTGGCACACCTCATCACTAAGGGCTTTTCATCCAGAAAAAGGAGGTCATTGTTCCAATGTACTCATCCCTCATTAGACCCATTATAGAATACAATGCCCCGTTTGGTATGTACCTCTCAAGACATCTGCAACAACTGGAAAGGCCACAGAAATACCTCACTAAAAGAATCACAGGCCTAAAGCAGATGCCCTATGCTGACCACCTTAAAAAACTCCAGCTATACTCTGTCGCATATCGTCTACTCAGAGGCGATCTTTGCTTAACATACAAGGCCATGTCAAACCCAGAGCTGTTGGACATGCTACACTTAAAGAAATCCCAATCCCTCAGAGCCACACGCTCCCGGGATCTAAACCTTGTCATCACAATAAACAAAACATGCTGGAGGGATAGGTTTCTAACCTAGAGACTCCCCAGACTCTGGAATAGATTGCCCATACATGTCAAGCAGAGTGCCTCTTTGGTCCTCTTCAAAAGGAACCTTGACGCGATTGGATGGGAGAAAGGAAATTCACCCCGGGGATCACATCAGTCGTCCTGCTAGACAGGGGTCCAGGGAAGTAAATAGTGTGGGAAGCAATAGCCAGGGAATCGTTATGGCTAGGCTTGTATAGGCCCTAGGGCTGATAGCCTAGTACCAACCTATGAACCTATGAACCTATTCCAAAGTCTAATGGAAATTAGTCCAAGAGGGATCACAATGTTTACACTGGCAGTTTATACATTCCTGAATCACTCCATTATGCTTAATTGCTTCAATAGCATGCATTTTACATACTTATCCCTTTGCTGCCATTTACCCTTGTTTTGCAGGCAGGTGCAGCATACAGAACAGTATAGTGAATGGCATTTATCTCACTCTCTGCTGAGTGACATCCTTATACTCTTAGAGCAAAGTGTAGGCATTTACTAGTCTCACATACAAAGCCATGGAAAGAATTATCATGGAAATAATTAATAATGTCATGGGGAACCTCCAAACACTGAACCCAATGCAATATGGTTTTGTCAGAGGAAGGTCATGCCTACTCACAGTTGTGTACTTCTTTAAGAAGGTCAACAAAGCAATAGATGAGGGCAAAATAGTTCACCCTGTCTATCTTGAGCTGGTCACAGCATTTGCAGAACACCTCACTAAGGCATTGTTGACATACAAAAGAGGTTTGCCATAAATCCTCATGTCACCTAGTGGATAGCCAGTTGTCTCACAAACAGGACATAGGAAGTTAGAATTGGGGACTCCACCTCTACAAAGAGGCCATTCACAAATGGAGTCCCTCAGGGACTGGTCCTGCAACTGCTCCTTTTTGGCATTTTCTTCTCTGAAGTCTGGACCAATGTCAAGTGCATCTGGCTGTCTAAATTTGCAGACAATTTCAAATTAGGAGCAGTCAAACTATCCTCTACTAACACTGATATTATCTAGGAAGGGCTGACGAGACAAATAACTTGAGTCAGAGCTATAGACTAAAATTAAATGGAAATAAATGCATAATAGCATCCTTTAGGAAGTCATCCACCACTGATAGCTATCATATTGACCACACACCCATAAGAGTTGACTCAGTAGATAGGGACTTAAGGCAAACATAATCAGTAATCTAACCTTTGACCATCACAATTCTACAGAAGTGAGAAAATCATTATTTTTTGAGCAATGGTATGGGATCCAGTTTCAAAGAAGTCATTGTTCCTCATTATTCAGCATTCATCAGACCTATTACTGAGTGCAATGCCCCCTTTGTTATGCACCTAGCCTAGAATGTCCAAAAATTGGAACTTCCACATAGGTCCCTTACTAAACAAACGCAAGTCATAAGTAACATGTCCTTTGCAGACCACCTCAAAGCCCTATCCTTGTATTTTGTATGCTATAGGCTATAAAGGGAAGATCTTTGCCTGCCATAAAAGGAATTGTCATATCCCACTGTGACAGACCTCCTGCATATCTGCAAAAAGAAAACCACCATAATTATTATTCTAAATACTTAAACATTGCCTGTTATATAAATAAGCCATGCTGGAGAGACAGGCATGTATCTCAGAGACTACCCTTTCTCTGGAACAGTCTCTATATCACATGTGAAACACAGTTCTTCCCTAAACCATTTCAAGTGCAGCTTAGACAGTTGGATGGAGAACAGGAACTTCACCCCTGCTTTGGCACCTATGTCTCTAATGGATACAGGCAGCCTGTAAATGGTTCATCTCCCTGACCCCTATTATATAAGTTTCACTTCTCAAGCCTCTGCTCATGCTTATCAAGGGTACCAGAACTTTTCTGATATTTGTGATGCATGGCTAGGCTTAAAAAAGCACTAGCAGTTGTTAGCCTAGCACACACCTATGAACATCCAAACCTGTGAACCTAGGTCGCAGTCTTGTCTGTCTGAAACAGTCTTCTTGTTTCATTTTGCTTAATTTGTTAAGAGACTTTTTGTAGCTTCAAAATTTATTGTGCCCTTTTCAGTAATTTGATAATTCACGTGTGAGTACACTCAGCTCATCACTTCATCTACTGTACCCTATCTGTCTCCACAAAAGATTTTATATTTGACATTATTTTGAAAGAGAAATCCAATAGATGCAACACTCCTACTGTTTTTCCTAAACACCTTAGTGGTTCAGTCATTTCAAACAGAAAATATATGAAAACCTAAGTTTTTTTCCAAGCAAGTCATATTCTGTCCAATTATTGCTTTACTCTATTTGTTGAGCTGCAAATTATAAATTGCTACCTCTGTTCCTCAGATAACTTATACCAAATTTTCACTTTGTCTCCTTGCATATTTCCTAGTACCCATTTTTTTCCCTAGCAGGCAGATGATTACATGGTGCATTGTATTTTTGCTTAACTAGAAACATTAAATATATCATCAAATTAAGAGATCAGACTTGGCATCTTTATAAATCTACAGTGACTACAATATATGCATTCCTATGAATATCTCAAAAAAGATTTACTAGAAATGTACTGGATAGTTGCTACTATCACTTTTCAGCACAAAATACATAAAAACATTCAATCCTGAACAGTCTCATTCTGGTTTTCTTTTATGTCTAGATACTGAGATATCTACACGTGATTGACTTTTAGAACTGAGAGATAACCTACTTTCCAGATCCCCGTTTTCAACATTGCAACCCTTCTTCTCCCTATGCATCTGACAATGTTCTTAATAATTTTTTTAGCCTATTTTCTAATTCTTCCTTTGCCCTTATTCCATTATCCCTATTTATATGAAAGCTCACTAACTCCCACATTTCCACTTGTTTAAAGAAACTCTTAACTAACCAAATGATACCCTTAATACAGTCCCTCTTAAATTTGCAGCACCATGCATTGCAATCCCTCTAGGTCACCATTTAACACTGTTAGCTCAAATACTATTCTTGACAACTGAAAATAAAAGCACTGATTATCCCCACCAAAAATGGCTACCTCTAATCTCATACATACATTTTCATCATTGACGATCTTCTTCTTTCCAAGAGCTACTGAAGCCATATTTTATAAGGAAGTCATAAAGTAGATTAATGCATATGGTATTTTTCATCTCTGTAGGTATGGCCTTCAGAGAGGCTACTGTATTTCTGCTTTCCTTTGTCATATCAAAGGTTCTGCCATTCATGATACGGACAATGACTACCAACAGGAGTTTTTTTTTTGTGAGCAGTTATCTATATTTCTTTCTGAAGTAAACACATATAATAAGTTCCCTTTATAATTTTTATTCACAACTCACATAACAGTTTGAGAAGGTACATTTACAGGAGCATCGTTTTCGAAGTAATTAGTTTAAAGAAATATACTATCCTAAAATATACAAACACATTGGCAACAGAAAGTATTATAACAAAAATAAGTAATCATTGATTTGATATAAATAAGTACTGAATGTAATACCCTGAAGCTTTGAATCAAGGATGAACCTCTTCTGTTGCTTAGACAAATGATATAATAAATAGGCATTACCTGCCTCTGGCAGTGATGGTTCTTTAATCAATCATTGACTGCAGAAAAAGTGTTTTCAATGAATCTTTGGTTTGAAATATTTCAACTTTAGATGGTTCCGGCATATTGTAGATCTTTACTTTTGTAGGCACTTTCCTTACATCATTCACTCTCAGTAATTTTTGCTTTATGCAACACCTTTCAACATGAACAATAAGCAGACAAAGAGATTGCAATGCCCGTGCTGGTAAAAATGGAGTGAGTCTTCACTGAAAAACATATAAAGTAGATTAAACACACATTAAAATGGAAAACTAAGTCTAAGAAAATGCAACAGCAGTTTCTCTTAGGTTCAAAGATTCTCACCGAAAATGTAACATGTAAAATGATCAAAATGCTGTAAGTTTAAGATAATATCAAACAAATTGAACATAGATGATATTGAGTTGCCTTTAAAATGAAAATGCCTGTTATTGTTATTAACACTGCAATTAGCAAACAGGCCACGAGTACCAGAGTCAAGAAACAGATATGGTACTGTTTTATACAGCTGTAAAATACTTTTTAGAAAATTCAAGGCTATTCTTTGGCCCACAGTAAGCTTTGGTCATGTTAGTAGAAAATGATTAGCATGACAAGAAATGAAATGTTAGACTTGTCTATCTCACATAATTAACCATACAGAGAGGAGGCTGAAAAATAGTCTTGTCATGCTCCATGCTCAAAATTCCAGGCTTCATCAATTGCCTTCTAGTAGATCATTGCCAAGCCACAGTGAAATGACCCACTCTACTTGTTGGGGCAATGTGCATGCATAACAGGAGCTAACTATTACCTACATGCATGATCAGATACAGCAGTCGTAGGAAAGTGAAGAAAAGCTCACATGAGGCAAGTATTGAAGATGTAAAGCCTAAAGGTATCTACAACTAAAACCTCACAATTTATTAGAGCAACATGAGCTTCACCATATGGATATCTGACCCCCAAGTTCACCCCAGGCTTCACATCAGTACACATCTGAATTGCAGTATAGTAAGGTTATGATGCAACAAATTTTGCAGAGACAGCATTAAACTAGTATATCACATATTTATATAAGCTGTGCATAATTGAAGAGTGAAGCAATGAACAGTATATTTAAAAATTATTGCAGATTCTATAACAGACAAAGAAATACTTGGGGGCTATAATAAATAATATATAAAGATGAAAGAAACAATTTAACAAGCATATGTGCACAGCTGAGCAATCAGTTCTCCACTTTGATGGTTTAAGGATTATTTCATACCCTTAATTTACACATTTTAACCTTATCAGCCCATCAGTAAAAGAAAATGAATTGTGGTAGGCTTCAGCAGTCTTCAGGAATTAATAGGTAGCTTCCAGGCTAAAACTCTAGCCAGTGAGGTGACACACAGAAACTACAAATAAAAACATACTGATTATGGTTGTAACAGTTCAAATTTAATAGTGTTATTATTCACAGTATCAGGTCCTGCTACATTTGGTGAAATCAACACAAGTCAGTAAACATAATGGCATAATTCTAAGACCATGCTGGAGAGGTTGAAACTTGGGTTACTTGCAGAATGCAGGCATCATTACATAAACGTTACTAGAGCACTCAACAGCTAAAGAAATACTTCACTTCATTGATGTAGGTGAGTTATAATAGTCAGTAATGAGAAACAAAGGAGTACTCTGCTCCTCTAGTTATGTCTGAATTTCTGATACATTTAAAAAATGGAAGTCAGCTTGATTACAAATACATAGTTGCAAACAACTATACATTTAATTAAAAATGCAAAGCCTCACCTAATAAAAATGGCAACCTTAATTTGTTTGTCCTTTTACAATTACATAAGGGGTATAAACTACCTAAACTGAGAAACAATAGGAAATGTAGATATATGGTCAGAATAAGTCACTGCCTATTAATCCAAATGAACAATTGTAATATCAAAGCTAAACTAGATTTTGTTTTCTTTTCTAAGAAAGTTCAAGCAGCATAAAAATAGAACTGCCAGAACATGACCTTGAATCACAATTACTAGCACTCTGGGCATAGAATCTCTTTGAGCAAGCCATAATGTAGTTAAAATGTTTTACCTTCAGCTCTTTAACAAAAATAAAAACAATGAAAATCAAGCAGCCCCATCTTCTATTCCATTATATGCATACAATACTGATGCTGTGCCCTTAGCTTTCCAGTTTTCACACATATGTTTAAAGGTCAGAATCACATTTTCATCCTAAATCATTCACACCAACCTTACAGGAGAGCACTCTGCTTGCAGTACACATGGGGCATAGGCTGCAGAGGTAGCTCTCATGTTACCTACCTTTCATGCCTTGATGTGCTCCAACCCCTTGATGTGGTTAATCATATGGAATTGTAATTGCATCTTCGAATGTGCTGCATTTGCTAGTATGATTAAGTTATGGTGGTTTGAAAATGCATTAAAGTGAGAATTTTCTCAAAAAATATTCAGATGATGCTATGTAACCCATGCAAAGAATCAAGAATCATTTAAATAACTTCATTCAATTTCAAATTAAATACTTAGTAAATCTATTTTGTGCATACCATATTGCTGTTTCTTCCTTTTTTGTACTTGTGCACATAACCAAGAAAAAACAGAAGTAGCTCCACAGTGTAACAGAAAGAAAACAGAAATCCAAAGAAAAAAAAAACACTCAGCATGATAATAATTAATGGACACAAGAAGGAGAGAAACAGTGAGCAGAAATGATCCAAAATTTATTTTGCATACTCATGATAAACAGTTTTCGATGTTAAAAAAATAAAATACTTTTTACTCTCTCCTCAGCCTTATGTCTAAGTAATAGTTATTATTACTAATCAAAGAAAGTTTGGGCTTACCGTCTGTGGGTGGTCTTTCATATGGTAATTCAGATGTCCCTGGAAAAGGGGAAGGCATTGAAAAGAAGGCTAATAAGAATAACAATGCAAATGACACAAGGACAAGAGAATACTGCTCTGCCTGTTTTCGCTATAAAAATATAACAGAATCAATCAATTCATCATTCCCTTCATTCTCAACATAATCTTCGTTGGAATATTTTGTCTTCTAAGACACATCTTAATGTTTACAGATATAGAAATGTTACACACAAAATGTCTAGAATTACATTAAATGCTATATATATATATATATATATATATATATATATATATATATATATATATATATATATATATATATATATATATATATATATATATATATATATTATTTTTTTTTATATTCTCTCTCTCTCTCTCTCTATATATATATATATATATATATATATATATATATATATATATATATAAAAAATACCTGGAATCTCTTCCTAAGAGACACTTGGCCTGTTGTCTACAACAGCCCCACATCAAGGAATATTTGTGGACCCTCTTCTGAGCTGTCTGGATCTCTGAAAGTGGACAGAAAATGCACATTTTCAGTGGGAGGTGGTTCCATGTTAAGAACCCCCCCCCCACAGCCATCTGTTCTCATACTACTGCAGCTGACCTCCTGCATACGGCTGTAATCATATCAGTGGCACAGTGCCACACCTGATTATAGTTTCTGGCATGGCCGTATACTGCACTAATGTCAGTGACCAAATGCTGTCATATGCTTTTGTCAAGCAGGAAGTATCCATGGTGACATATGCTTCAATGATAGGTTCATAGGCTCATAGGTAAGTACTAGGTTATCTGCCCAAAGGCATTTATAAGCCTAGCCAGAGTGTATTGGCTTTCGCCTCCCCTTAGATTAGTTCCCTGTGCCTCTGTCCAGCAGAGCGACTGAGCATTTTCTGCATCACTGAATCATGGCTTGTGTGGAACAGATGGTGTGGATACTATAATCCTGCATGACATGAAAAAAGAAAAAAAAAAGCATTTGTTGCACATACAGAAAGCCTTTTCCTCAAACAAAATCAGTGCACCCATCCTCAGCATAAAACAGTTGAACATGCAGTGCTTATTTTGGACTACACAGAAGCAATGAGAGCCCCCCCCCCACTAAAAATAAATAAATAAATAAACATTAATACATTAGTATTACATCTATTCTGTTAACATTTCTGTAATGAGGGAGCAGTTGTGTAAATGACTGCTGGATGGCAGGATTATCAACAACTAGGCAATAATTCAAAGTACAAATACCCTGACAATTTCCTTTGGTCTCTCCACTGTAGTAAAGGTTAACATAGTACATCTGAGAAGACTAATACCTCAGTTAGCTGCACATGCACCGCCCCTTGAAGTTGATAATAAACACAATGCTGTTGCCAGCAGAGCAAGTGATACATAATCCTGTGATGCAACAATACTAACTTGGAAAGCAAATAATAACCAAAGAATGTGTAGTATATCAACACTAAACAAAAATACTGCATACATATCACAATTATTTTTTTCTATTGCATATTGAAATACATTCAAAATGTGAACACATAAGCAGTTTTTGAAGAGGAAAACTTAGCTTCTGAAATAGAGGGGTAATTTATAGAATAATCACCTTTAAGTAACTAGCCATGATGGTTTACCTCTATCCAATCAGTCGTCTCTCCTTAGACTTTCATAGCTACACCATTACCTTAATATAGTGTAGATTCAGCCATCTGAGCATTGTGAAGATGTAAATGAGCTGTGAAATAATTAGCATCCCTGAATATAAAAAAAATCACTTGGTGTAGAGGATGTAAACATGGTGTAAGCACCTGCACAATTGCAGTCACACATCCTAGGACTGCAGGGAGGAACAATGACAATTGTTAGCTGCTAATGGCTTGCAAGTATTACTGATTGCTCTGACTACAGCAACAGGCAATAATAAACATACTCTTTTCTCTGAAGTGTGCCTATTATACTGAATAGACTTACAAGAAGGTTGAGAGATATTAGAATAACCTTAACAATATTGACTTCTATGTAATAAGAACACACTGCCCATCCCCTGGTTAAAATCTTTCTGAAATGCTGATCAGATATATTACATATTGAAACAAAGATGCAAATAAATGCTCATGACATTGTATTTCTGTAGTTAACCTAAGAAGATGGGAAGATGCTCAGAAAATAAAAAGAAGAAATAGCTGACAGTTTTGGTAGCGTTAGATTAATATGGTGTTGGCTATTATTAGCATAAAGTATTTGTCAATATCACATTGCTCTAGACATGTTCAAGTACATGAGACAGAAACTCTTTCTGGTCCTGTGTTGGTGGCAAAGAATGATAAGAAACACAGCTGAGTGTGTACTGTTATTGCAGTGAATTGAGAGTTTAAATCCAAATGCTGTCTAATAAATATAATGCATATTTTCTGAGCATATAATCAGGTTGTTACACACAAAGATCTAGGAAATTTCAAAATCCTGCATTTTTATTATTATTCTCTGATATCTGTTATGACTGACAATGTTTTTTTCTTGTGTGTGTGTGTGTGTGTGTGTGTGTGTGTGTGTGTGTGTGTGTGTGTGTGTGTGTGTGTGTGTGTGTGTGTGTGTGTGTGTGTGTGTGTGTTGCTCATTTTCATCTTTTTTTGGCAAAGTGCATTTTCTTCTGGCACTGTTTCAAAGCAGTGGACAAGAGATCACTGCCTGATGTACAAACTGGGAAATTGAATTTGGCATGCCATCAGGAGCACATTTTAGACTGGCAAAGGTACACTTTGCTACGGCACTCTGAATAGTAGTAAGAGAAGAAATTCTACATTTCATCTAAGTATCATTGTAGCACATGAGTTAAATTAAATGATTTTAGAGAAACATGAAAGAGGATGCAGGGTTTGAATCAAGCTTAAAGCCACATGCTGCTTGGAATATTTACAGCAGAAGTGAAAATGCAGCTTGTGTTTTGTTGCGTGGAATATGAATTGCTATATATGTGGGTTTTTTTTGCCTGTGTAATTTCAGCACTGCTTAGCAGAGTGCAAACAGGGGTCAGAATTGAAAGAAAGAGTGAGCAATTTAATTTCTGTAATCTTCATTAGCACTGTTTTGTTACCACTGCACAGTACTGCAAATGTCTGAGTGATGTGCACATGGTGTATACCGCTTTGTGTGGCAGAAGCTGTAAACACAGTGACTTTGTACCCATAACAGAGTCGTTTTGGTGTTCAAATCCATACTGTGAGAAGGGAATGTGGAAATTATTGCTCAAGATTTAACGCTTACTTTCATCTGAACTTCATATGCTTTTTTTCTGTTTCTTGCCATGTGCACTTGCTCACTGCTGAGCGGCATGCAATCAAGCTTACCTACTTAAGAAAAAAGTGAAAATTTTTATTTGGGAAACCTTCTGTAGTGCAAACCAGCTTGGCGTCAATGCACGGACATTAGCACTCTGGACAGTACTGAATAGAGAACATCTACTTGCCATACAACTGGTTATGTGGCACAAGGTGCAAGTGCACTGATTTTGGAGATCGAGACCAGGTGGTCCAAGATTCAAATCAAAAACACTTATTTCTACAAAAGATGTCAGAATGTAATTTCTAACAACACTTTGATTAGGAAGGTAATGCTACATGCAAATGGCTATCATAATTATGCCTATTGCAAGAAATGTCTCATTAATGCTTTGGTAAATACATTTTTCTAAGTGGCATATTCCATAAATGATTTAGTTATGAAACACAGTTGAATGTGTGTGTAATTGTTTCAGCAGGACAATTAGGATAATGAATTAAAAATGAATGTGCATATCTATGATGGGAAGAATACTTAAGTTAAAATAATCTTCTGTCATCACATTACCCAAATCTGTGTTTAGGACAGTATGTGTAGTCTAGTGTGTATGTATCATACTCCAACCTGTATTAGTCAGCTCATGAAGGTCTATTATCTGAAATACATTTACAAACAGAAATACTGCCTGTTTCATGGGAATTCATTTCACAGGACTTCCTAAAGTCAGACACATATAGGCCTATATGAATAATATTTCAATTCATACTGAATACAGTTTATTTGTAATGAAGATGGTTGAATGGGTCTTCTGAAGAACTGACAAATAATCACTTTGCTTGAAATTTAGGCATTATCTCTTCCTTAGATTTGTTTCCCACATTGATCAATTAATTTTTATAGTGGCTAATTCCAGAATATTATGTGCCAGGTCATCCTAATTAACCTCCAAATCACCAAGGATAAAAACCCAAGCCATTAAACATGTTAGTGTTGACCATCAGAAAATTGTGAATAGGTTGAGCATCACACATGACAAATCTCACTGCCATGTTTCACACCTGTATTGCTGTTTGATAAAATACTTTGCTTTTTTGTCTGAAAATGCCTCTCTAGGTTTTCCATTGCATGAATGCAGTTGACATAGTTGTGCATGTTTACTGATTAGCTGCTAAATATGAGTTTAGAGTTTGGAGCCAATTCAGACATAGAGTTGCTGCTTGATTTTTGCAGACATGGTTGGTGTGGGAAATGATGGTGCTGAATTTAGAGCACAGAAGTGGGGTGTTGAAGAGTCCAGGATTTTTGTGACACTCCTCTTAAAGTGCTACAGACATACATTACTGCAGGGGGGACTATACTGGATCTCAGTATATGACTGAGGCTTGAGACAAATTAGCCAAGGCTTTCTCTAGTGCATCCCATGCACCGGAGAGGATTGTCACCACCAGTACAATGACCTAAAATGGTGCAAGAAGGACATCCTTAGCTGATGAGAGGATGAGTTAGAACTGTTTGCATCCTTTAGTTGTGTAAGTATACTGACCCTTCACCATTAAATAATACAGAATACAGGACACAGACAAGTCTGTTATTCAATATACTTTCATGTATCTTCTTTCTTCTTCTTCTCTGTTGTACAGCTGCCTGTTGAAAACATTGCAGCAACCAGGGAGGTACACCAACAGGGTTAGCTCACCTCAGAGAGGCATGGGATACAAATGCATCAGGTCTTACTGTAAACCTTATAATTATTGTAATTGTATGGAGTATGGCAATACTGAAATAAACAACTGTATTTATGATGCCATAACAATGCAATTGATTAATGGTACAGCAAATTAAGACTTTTCCATCATACCTGGATGTGGCAAAGGTATGTAGACTGGATAATTATAACTGTGTATTTTCTGAAATTGTATAGTCATGTGATATGACATGGATCTAATTCTCTCTCTTTTGTCTCACTCGGTCTCTCATTTTTTTGGGGGGATGGGTATTTTATATGGTTTAAAAATGTTCTGTTGTCATACATTTCTGCTTATAAAAATTGACAAGCAGCACAGAGAGATTGATTGACTACTGCTGATCGGCCCACCATCCCTTCACAGGTTGTAGCACCAACACCCAGCACTTCAGGGTCCCAAGCTGTTATCATATTGCCAAGGTGATGCCACATTGAACACTGACACAGGAAACTGAGACAGGAGATAGTGATGACAATTCAGAGGGTGAGGATTAGATTCTCACCACTTTTCTCAGACCTTACATGTGCACACTTCTGATGTACCCTACCTATCCCCAATCAA
Source organism: Protopterus annectens (assembly GCF_019279795.1). NCBI lineage: Eukaryota > Metazoa > Chordata > Ceratodontiformes > Protopteridae > Protopterus > Protopterus annectens. The sequence continues at coordinate 41,674,381 of NC_056736.1, read as the reverse complement.
GTTGTCTTCCAATCTTTTGTGTCCGTCATTATCCTTGTCTGTCTTGGTTGTCCTGTATGTCTACTCCTGGTTTCTCACCTTAACTTCCTACCTCACCCTCACAGCCTAAGCCCCTTCATCAACATTGATCACTATCTATATGTAAAAAAGAAAGCAAAAAATGGGCAACTGCTCCCCAAATAAAATAAAGACCCATACATAGCTCTCCACTTCACCTATGTGTCTTCTTGACACACTTGATTTGGTACAATTGGTCGTACAACATTATTCTGTGATTGTTACCTACCCTTGATATGGTTTCAGTCCAAATTCAATAAATTCTGTTTACACTTCTACATTTATGTTGTGAAGATGTAGATAACTATGGTTCTCTCTCACTGTCTTCCTTAAATTTACTTTATTATTTCCCCTGTTTCCTCCCCTCTGCTTGCTCCCCATTTTACTACCTTCCTTTCAACTCCATCTTCACACATTTAATCTGGTCAAAAAATAGAATCACACACAACACATGTCTTCAGAAATGGCCCATAAGGAAGTCTTCACTTATTTTGTTTCAACATTTGCTTAGACGTTGCATCACTTACCAATGTGGAGCAACAGAAAATGGTTGTTCATGTCCTTTGACAAAACCTGATCAGTTGTTATCATCACCTGATGTAGTCTGGTTCTCCTCACAGCAAGGTACTTAAACATGCTGCACTATTGGAATGCAGAGTGAAGGCAGAGTAAAGGAAATAATTGGCGGTAGTTACTCCAGCACTTCTTTGACTATTGCATCAATTGTTGAATTCCAGATGCATGTCAAATTATTTCTTACTGTGATATTATACTTAAATTATATATTTCATAACACATATCTTACTTTTTATCCAGTTAAGCATTTACCAATACTTCCATGACTATCAAGAAGATTTAGTAAACTTCATCAGGTTTTGCCTGTCCTACAGGTTCTTGATCCCCAGAGCCATCAGTTACTGATACAGAACATAACAGGTGAATACTGAGGATGCATCATAAAGATGTGCATTCATGACCCATAACATACCTTTTCATATGTGCCTATATATCTGTCTCTGTCTTCACCCCTTCTCTCTCACCCCTTTTTATTGTTTGCTATTCATTAGGTTGATGAATGTTAATGTCATTTTATGGCATTATCAGACTGACATTATGTTACTGAGGAATAATGCTTATATCTTCCATTGGCTGAACAGGTTATCACTGTACATTCAAAGGTGCAATTTTGATGATTTTGACATGTGTAAAGTAGAACTTCCTTTATGCGGTGCTCAGATAATAGTCAAGGCTATCAACTTAATTTTTTTATCTTGACGGTAGAAATAAGCATTAGCTAAAGGTCTTACCGCCTGCTTTTATAAGTGTCTTTGCTGCTAATGTGTTGTCTGTGTATCTGTCCAACCTCCTCCCCTTCTGTTTTATCAGTTGTAGTCCTCAACATTTATGTAAGATTTGGCAATAAGTAACTGTGGTATGTGATGTTAAATGGCATGTCAAGTGATACTGCAAAATGCGGTGAGATTTTGCTTACACTGCATTGTACACCCAATTAACTTGTGATTTCCTTTGAAGCATGTCTAATATTGAGTAGGTATAAAAGCTTAATTCACTAGCTATTACTGATGTAATTTGGCCAGGCAACATATTTATGATGGTCTAGCAAAACTCATCAAATTATCATTGAAAATCAGTGACAGAACCCATATTAACATCAACTCATCACATGACAGTGGACTGTTGGCTTCACAACATAGTGGCAGAAGTTGCTAGGCGCAGATCCCATGGCTGTTTGGCATCTACTTTCCCTGGCACAAGCCAGTTTGCACAGGGCTTTCCGAAGTACAAGCCTTTTTGACGATTGTAAAGCACAGGAGGGTTAAAAACACATCAACACAGATATCCTTCAGAAGCGGAGGTCTCACTGAAAACATAACTGGTGCAGAAGGGTCTCACAGGGTCTTAAAAAGCCAAAAGAGCCAGGTCCCACCCTCGGGGAAAAATAAGGTTAAAAGCTAAAGACCAAAGCTTTGGGAAAAACAACATTACCCCTAAAAGCAATAAGGCTACCTGCCATGCATGTGCATAGTAGAGTTATCAACAGAAGTTATACCCCAGGTTGAACCCATGTCATTAGTAAGAGTCTGTAGCCAAGTTATCATAGGACCTCCTTCATCAGGATCACCTTTCTCATTCAGATCTCCATCATCATCACCTCTCATCATCATCACTCAGACAATAGTCCTCATCAATGACCCATTGTTGACAATGCCCCCAGTCGGAGAATGTATCTGACCCGACACTTGCCAGCTGATAAGGATGACAAAACACAAATCTGTCCCAATGAAAAGCTCTCTAATCTGTCCTCCAACTCTTATTCAGTCGCCACGCCTTCTATTCAGTGAAACTACTTTTGCCTAACTCTACATAACATACAAGGCCAACCCAAACCCACTCTCCATTTCAAACCAAGACTTGAGATCAGCACCTCAAACAAGGAGATCCATCTTAGCCACAAGGGCGGGCTATTAATTTAATTAACGGAGCTGGAGGGATAGATTCATCTCCTAGACTAGAAAGCAAAACAAATGCTGTGGAACAAAATGGACACATGTGGCTGGGAGCACCTGGCTGGCCTTCTCTAGAACAATGGGGACCAATGGATGGGGAGATCGGAGGATACCCTCAGTGTCACTGCCTGACAGAGGGCAACAGCAAAATAATGGGTATAGGTTCCCCCCCCCCATTAAAGGGTAGGTGTAATAAAACAAAATGGAGCTAGGCTTAAATGTGCCCCTCGGGCAGATAGCCTAGTATGAACCTATGAACCTATGAACCTATTCCTATGTATTCTTAAAGACATAATAACAATTAATTATAATAATGACATTCTGATAGCCTTTGTAAAATGATCTACTTACTGAAGTTGAACCTTGCCATAACTCTGCTTTGTCATTTAGCTCAATGAGCTTGCTCCTTGTGTCACAGACAAAGCTAGGTTGACTGGTGGATTTTCTTCACTAAGTAATGTTCAGACAGCTGATAGTTGCACATCATTGCTAAGCTTGTTTGGGCTATAGAAGCCAAACCATAGTTTTTCACCTTTTCCTGCAGCAAATAACTCTGCTTACATCCTAACGTCACATAAATGAGGAAGGCAAGTACAATACTTCATTTCTGAATTGAGCTTTGGTCTTAACATAGAAAGATACAATATAACATGTGAAGCACATGTATGCAACATGTTAATATAAAACAGCTCTGTTGTAAATGTAATCATAATCACATTTCCCCTCTGATCCTGATTTGTGCAAAGGTTGGCAGGGAGCACCACTGAACACCACTAAGCAATGATACTTCACAGTCCAAGTTCAACACATCAAAGTATAACCACACATGCACTAACACTGCTAACATCGATGCAAATATGTTTCTCAGCACTGAGCTTTAGGAAAACACTGTGAACAAAAATAAGTATTGTTACTGGATTGTATTACTTCATTACATGGAAGTTGCTAAATGTATTCATATTAAATGCAGTGAAGTGCGTGGTTAACTGACCACTTCATTCTGGACAGTTGGGTCTACACTGCAGCACTGACACTTACAAATGATATGCAACCACATAGAACCTTGGCACACATATTTCATAATTATTTATCCCTCCTGCATTGTAATTTTAAGTATTGCTTGGTATTGAAAGTCCACATTGCTTATGCATGAGCACATACTATTACTAATATCAGTAGCATTCATTAAGGTTTACATACTGTGATGATATGAGGTAGTACCATCTGTGTTAGGGAGAGTAGGACAGTACATGTGTACATATGCCAGCATAGCTAGCTAGCATTTTGTAAATAAGTGTATGTTATTTGACTATTACACTAATTTGTACAGATGTTTCAGTTAAAAATATATTTGTAAAGTTACTTGTGTTAAAAATGTGTCAACAGTAGGTCCTGCTGGACAGAAAGAATATATGCATGTATATTAGGTTGTTTTGTTGTAACTGATCAAATGTGAATGTTTATCAGAGAACCCAGGAAGGGTAGAACATTCAAAATTCTGTTATAGCTTTCACAAACTGCTACAGATCTTAGCAAAGCTCTGTGTGTGTATTGTACCGGAGTGAAATGACCAGACATGATGTCATCCTCTAACCAGCATTTGGTTTCTTTAGAACTGTCACAGCAGCATTTTGGAACCTGACAAGAAAGATTTCTGACAGGATATATAACTCACATATCCACACAGACAGAGACAGACATCATCTGGCTTTTGCTGGGGTAAGACACTCAGCACAAATATCAGCTGACATTGCTCTAATAAATAGGGACATTTAGTGAGAATAGCTTAGTATTGTTTTCTGCATCTGTGAGAAACTATCCAACTGTGTTATTTTTTATATCTCTATAGTTGAAACTGTGCTGTTTATTGTATTCAGTATTCTCCTGTCTTCTGATTTATTATTTATCATTAAATATGTTAATACCTTTCATTGTGGCTGATCCTTTAGAGAATACTTTTAACATCTTTCTCAATTTTTTTTAATTTTTCAAATACTGTACATTTGAATGAATTCCATAGTATACATAACATCTTAAATAACTATGAGCAGTATTTACATTAACCTGATGCTATAACGGATCTAAATGTATACAGTTACTTTATAAGTATGTCCAATCCATTATCAGAGTGTCTGATCAATTACTGCATAGTGTCAATCAACATTATGACTTTCCCCCAAGGGTTGTTGATAAATGGCTTTGGATAAATTCTTAGTTCTTTAATTTTAATTTCCATTAATGTTGTGGTCTTCAGTAGGTTGTAGAAATCTTCCAAAGTTGGTATTGTGTTTGTATTATATCTTCTTGTTCTACACTTCCTTGAAATTGCAAGTATAGTCCATTCTAGATACATGTTTGACCTATTCAAATAAGGACCTTCATTCACATTTAATAATACAAGAGCTTTAGTTAAATAAAATGATCCATTAATAAAGCTTGTAGAAAGTTATTAATACCATCCCAAAATTGCTTATTTTTAACACAATCAAAGAAAATGTGGTTCCAATCTGCATTGTGTACTTGCTCACATCTCCAACATATTCCTTTTATGGAAGAACTAATTTTACTGATTATATCTGGGGTTAAGAATGCTCTGTGCAAGCATTTCCAATTAAATATTTTCCAATATTGTGTAAAAAATTCAAAGTTTATTGATAATAATATCTTTGTTTTAATATCTTCAGTTAACGCTATTGAGTGTCCTTTTGTTATATATTTCCAATATGAGGTCTTGGGTGTTGTTTTATAGTTTATCAATATTTTGTAAAATTTTGAAATACTGTTTCCCAGATCAAAATCATATGTATTTTGTAAATTTAGGTATTCCTTTAAATGAAGAATTTTTAATTATTCTACTTAAATCTTTGCAATATGACAGGATACTCTGTAAAGTTAGCCAGTCCTGTTGTGGAATTTTGTATGTTGTTTTTATTATTTGTATATCTAAAACTTTTAGTTCTTTGATACATTGGAGCCAACAAACAAATCCTTTCAGTTCCCAGGAATTAATAATGTCTCTATATATTTTATGTGGAATGTTCTTTGTGACTATAAATGGTGTTAAAAGATCAAATCTGATTTTTAAATCTATATTGCATTAATAATTTTCCTAAATGTGTCAATATAATAATTAGTCATACGAGTTTTAGTGGGTTTAGTTATGTTATATTGCATACTAAACTAATATATATGTGCCATGGCAAATTGTTTTTATTTATTTGATTTTTTTTGTAAATCAAATTAATTTATTGATATTACAGTTAGTTATTCTTTCCAATTTGCAGAGTAATTTGGACTTATATAATCTGAAATTATTTTAGATATTGATGCTTTTATATATGTTTCTATATCAGGAAAGTTTAATCCTCCCTGTTTCCATGGTCTGATATGATGTATTAAAGCTATTCTGTTTATTTTGGGAAGCCATACAAATTTTATTAGGCACAAATTTATTTCTTTAAGTATATTCCTTTCTGGCCAAGGCTATATATAGGATCTTGGACAGTAAAACCATTTTATTAACTGTAGTCTATCTTCAATTGCTAATATTATTGTATTCCATTTTCCCACAGAGATTTTAATTGTATTGATAATATTATTGTAGTTTTTTTGAGACTAATTCATTACTATCCTTGCATAACTCAATTCATAGATATTTTAAGGTAGATTCCTGTTTCCCTATGATGTGATCCCACTTGGTCAGCAGTTTTTTTTTACTTAAAAATAAAAATTTTGATTTTGATTTATTGAAATGGAGTCCTGAAGTCATGTGGAATTTGTCAGTTAATATATCTAATTCTTTTAATGTCTCTTTTGTATTAGATAATGTTAGTAATATGTCATCACCAAATATAATTACTTTAGAATTGCATTGTTCATAAACATCTATTCCTCTGATTTTTATATTGTTACTAATCGAATCTGACAATATTTTAATAATGAGAGCAAATAGAATCGGTGACATGAGACATCCTTGTTTAGTGCCTTTTGTTATATGCATAGATTCAGAGGTAAAAGGACCTAACTTGACATATGCTAAATTATTTGTGTATATATATTCTTTAGGAGATGAACAAAGGATGCAGGAAATTCATATAGTATTAGGATTTTGAATAAATAATCACAATTTAGGGAATCAAAAGTTTTCTCTAAATCTAAGCCAATTATGAGTGTTTCTTTATTTTCTTTATTAACATAATCTATAAGAAAAATTATCCTTTTAATATTGTCATGAGTGTCTTTGATATATAAATCCAGTTTGATCATTATTTATTGTTTTGGATAATGATATTTTCATTCTGTTAGTATTGTCATAAATATCTTATAGTCATTACTTAATAATGATATAGATCAGTATGAGGTACAGAGGTTTGGGGATTTGTTTTCCTTTAGGATTGATGTGATTAAGAAATATCTACTAGAGGGTGGTATTAAAGCTTGTGACTGAATTTCTAATAGAGATTTATAGAAGAGGGATAGTATCTTTGAAGGAAAAAGTTTATATATTTCCATAATTATGCCATCTATACCTGGAGCTTTATTATTTTTGCCCTCTTTTATTGCATCTGTAATTTCTTTGTAGGATATGAGTACTTGCAGATCTAGTTTTAATTTTTCTGGTATTTTTTTAAATTAGAACAATTTTCATCTACATTTAATTGATCAATATGTATATTTTCTTTTTGGAAGTATTCAATATAGTGATTTCTATAGGCATCAAGAATGTCATCTATATCTAAGACATTTTCCCTTTCTTTTCATGGAAGATACTTTTAATGTTATTAGCTTTTGATTGTATTTTGATTCGTGTGGATAAATTATGTAGATGTTTGGGAGAAGCGGCCAAGGTACTAATTTTTAGTTTTTCTAAAGCTAAATTAGTTTTATGTATTAGAATTTCATTGTATTTATTGTTTAATACTTCTGTTTTCTTTTTCATCTCCAAATGATTTTGATTTTTTCACCTTTTACTGAAAAAAGTTTGGATTGTAGATCTAATAATTCAGAATCCCATTCTCTATTTTTTTTATACCAAGTTGGTGTTTACCATATAAGTAAGCTTTTAATGAGTCCCATATCATTATTTTATTTATCTCTGTAGTGTAATTAATATCTAAGAATAACTGTAATTCAGATAATAACCAGGGTTTGGGCTCTTTCATTTTAGTTATATATGCTGGAGTTCTGGAGTTAAAGATTAATGGTTTGCACCCATTTTGAAGTTTTAGTATCAACAAATTGTGGTCTGAAAAGAGGCAGGGAGTGATTGAGAAATTAATGATTTTAGAGTGTAAGTCATGGGTAGCAAATATTTTATCTATTCTCGTGTGGGTACCAAATCTGTGATCTTGATGGGAAACCAACAAATATTTATCTTCTTTAAATTTGAAAGTATCTGCAAGATGAAATGATTCTACCCACTTGTTTAAAGCTTTTGATAAAGCATATGTACACAGCAGTCTTTTATTTGTACTTTCAGAAATATAAAATATACAGTTAAAAATCTCCTCCTAATATTAAGTTGCCTTTATAATTATTGGAAATGAAATCCAAGTGTTTTTAACAGTTCCTGTTCCAGTGCCTGGGAACCAGTATAGATTGGCTAGGGTCCATATTCTGTTATTATATTTAAGTATTACTAACGCCATAAGGCCTTCTTTATCTTCATACTTATGAATTATTTTTGGGTTAATCACATTTGTTTTTCATAAAATTGTTACCCCCTTTTGTCTTTGTCTTATAAGTGGATTGCGCCAATATTGTATATTCCTTAGGATTCCATTTGTAATTGTCATTTGCTTTGAAATGTGTTTCTTGAAGTAAGACAATTTGTGCTTTGTTCAGTTTTAAATATTTCAGTAGATTTGATCTCTTGCTAGGATTGTTTAAGCCATTGGTAATTAAAGATAATAAAATTAAATCCATCTTAGATTATTTAGACTATGTATTTTTTGTTTTACTGTGACTATTAAATATTTTCCTCTGATAACTATAAAGTATATGTTTGAGCTTTTAAAGGAAATTATCAGTTTTATACTTTGAGTGTTTACCAATAAAGTAATGTTTTGGTCAGGCATACTAAAATGTTTTTGTGAAATAACAAATTTAAATTAATAAATGTTAAAAAAACTAAGATCCACACTGGCCATAGAATGAAAATCATTCCTAATCTGATGGATAAACCTAAATCCTTCAGATTATCACTCAAACCTTGACAATCCAGAACATCTGAGCAGCACAAACTGAATTATCATATGGGGAATATTTGTAATAGGAATAAACACTATTTATATTATTTTGAACAGATATAGTACTATTGTAGATTAAACATAATTCTAATACAACGTGTCTACTTATTGTATAAATAATATTTACATGAAAGACAGACAACAAGCAATTCAATCATAGTAAAGTAGGATGTATCATATATAAAACCTCAGTAAAAGATTATAGCACACAGTTATTTAACATATTCATCCTTATTGATGAAGTCTTTCAGAACGTATTAATATAAATAGATGGTAACAATATTTATACCTAATGATTATAATGCAATGTATTTTACTGGATATATCGGAAGTTATATTTCATTGTTTGCGAGTATTGAAGTAAACACTTTGTTGCTAACTTACTTAAAGCATCAAGTTTGTTTTATGTGAACATTGATGAAAGTTAGTGCATTTTAATTATCGGTGCATCCCTCTTCCCCCATTTCCTACACATAAGGATTTTCATATCTTTAATTTCTTATTATACAATGAGTGAAATTATAGGTTCAAAACAACAAATTCACTTATTGTGATTAATGATTACAAGTTCCCTTTCCATATTCATAAATTGCCATTTTATGGCATATACTGAAAGTTTTTGGATTTAAATGTCAATAGAATATTTTGTATAATCTGCAAAGGTTAAACTGAGTGATTATTGTCAATTTAATGCTATTTGTTCAGAATGTGAGTGTTACATTCTGTGCTATTCCTAGTTCAGGCTTCGGTTGTTTCCTTTGAACAACTTTGTCACTTTGATGTCAAGTATAAAACATTAGTTACCTTGGTAACAGCGTAAGTGTTATGTATGGTCAAGATGGATTGCAAAACCAAAATTCAAATTAAAGCAATTATATGACTTGTTATGCACATTTACTTATATGAGAAAATCATCATGCTTCTCCTTCAGGTTCAATATAGTATATGTCATTTATGACAAGTTAAAACAGTAGTGTTATTATACACAAGCCCATGTTATTAAACTGAGTGTCTATTGTCAATTAATGCTATTTGTTTGGAATATGATTATTGTATTCTGTGACATTTCAAATTCAGGCTTCTATTGTTTCTCTTGAACAACTTTGTCAGTTTGATGTCATGTATAAAACATTAGTTACCTTGGTAACCGCTTAAGTATTATATATGGTCAAGATGGGTTAAAAAACTACAATTCACGTTAAAGCAATTAAATGACTTTTTATGCATATTTACTTATATAAGAAAATCATCATGCTTCCCCTTGATGTTCACTGTAATGTATATCATTTATGACAAGTTAAGACAGTAGTGTTATTATGCTCAAGCCCATGTTATTAAATCCTGTCTTTAATATCTAAATTCAGTAGACTGCTTCATTTTATATGACAATTATGTATTTTATGTCTAGATTTAATAAAATCATACATTACATAACTGTTGTGTGTGTGTTTTTTTTTTTTTTAGGTGTTGCTTAGTTATTTAAGAAACCACAAGCTGTAATGCTTATTCTTATTATTAGCTCCTTCCAAGCATGTTCATACAGACCATAGACTTTAAATTATGACACCCTTCTAGTTTCTTATTTGTTATAAGTAAATTTACATCCTTACATGCACACATATCAGTACTTCAAGCACAAGCAACAATGCCCATCCAGTTTTGCCAGAATACCATTCACTAGTTCATGTGGTGTGTTTCCAGGCAGTTCTTAAAATATCCAAACCAATATTTGTCCTGTTCCATTTTACCAGCCTGTTCCATGCAGTGGCCACTCTGCCAGTGAACCACTCAACACACCTTCCATTCCTATAGATATTTCTATGAAGGAAATCTGATGACTCTCTAGCACTTCCTGGCAACCCCAAACACCCCTAGAATTAGCTATCCCCATATGCCCAACATGCCCGAGCACTGCAAAGGGTACTGCACGAGACCAAGTGCTCTTAGTCTTTCACAACAACTCAGAGTTCCACTGTCATGTAAGTACTTAATATGTTTGGAACAAAATACATTTTAAATATAAAATTGGCTTTTTTTTTTATCAAGAATCAACTTAATGAGCTAAACGAAGTGTTGGGAGACCATCAATATGTATACATGTGGTTTAAAACAGTTTAAAACCAAAACCTTCATTGCTGAGAATCATTTTGAAGGCTCCTCAGAGTCATTAAGCATTATCGTCACTCTGTCTCTATTACCATAGAAACCTGGGAGTGTGTGTTTCTGTTAGTGTGTCTGTGTACTGCATACCAGAGGCTCACAATGCACCTGAAGCAAAGTTTCACTTCACTGCAACTTCATGCCTAAATTTCTTCCCTTTCAGTGAGGCAGCAGCCAGGAAAAGAATGGGGAGCAAATAGATACAAAAAGAAACCTCCCAATAACCTGCCACAATAAGAGATAACGCATTCTTCCAGCCTTCCCACCTTTCACTCAGCAGATGTATAAACAAACTATTCTCTGCCAAAAATAGCCCAAATCACAGTTATATCCACCCCCTTCCCCTGGAGCCAGGCTAAAACACCAAATGTCTTTTCCTAATACACAAGCATCAGTAAACCTCCATCACAAGCCACAACCCACAGCTTCCCAGAGACGCAAACAGCAACATACAACAGCTGCCAGACACAGCTGCATCCACACACACACCATGTCAGGCTTAATCAAACAGCATTTGAAGCTATGATACCTGCCATAATTGACATTCATTATGTTTAGATAGAATACTAATGACATTTGTACTATCTGCCAGACACAGCTGCATCCACGCACACCATATCAGGATTGATCAAACAACACTCATAGCTGTGATACCTGCCATAATTGATATTAACTATATTTAGACAGAATAAAGAGCTTGCTACTGTTATTTAACCAGGATATACATGACATTTCTAAATCATACTTTAACTGAAGAAGGCATTAGTCTCCATGACACCATTTTTTTTTTCAAAACACTACTGTTACTGCTAGTATATATGATGGTAATTTGTTACATTTGACTCTGAACTCTGATGAATGGCACCTTGTTGAATTAGCTAATTACTTCAATTATTATAAGTAAAATCAATGAAACATGAACAAGGTAAGTATTCATTGAGTTCAAGCAGGGGAACTTCTATGTTTGTATTATATGTTGCTTTGTTTGGCTTAATATAATGTAAATAGTAACTCATCTTGACCTACATTTGTCTGTGAAGAATTATTGGATTCTTTGAACATTCTGAATACATCATTACTGTTTTTCAGTTGTTTAAGAAACCCTCCTTTTTTAAATAAAAGCAGGTGACAAGTGCTGTATCATCTCAGTTGATACTTTGAGAGATGTAGCTGTAAGAGTTATTTTTGGGGGGACAGTTGTCTTGGAATCAGTTTTTGTTTCTTCTTTCTAGCACCAGTCCAAGGATTTGTTTCTTTTATTCTTTTAAGAGTAGTAGCCATCAATTCTATTTCTTCTGTGATAGACACTATGTTGTTGTTTTGATGAATATAGCAGCTTCTTCTAAGTCATTAAAGGTTCTCATTTCATTGGCAAAAAATACTTTTATCTTGGCTGGAATGGACAGCTGGGCTTTAATGTTGTGTTGTTTCAACAGTTTTATTATTGGCCAGACTATTTTGCTTTGTTCTAGTATTCTGGAAGAAGAATTGCCAAACCTTATCAGGCTTTGATTGTATTTTAAGGGTGATTTTCTCCATGCTGATTTTAATATTAAATTATTTCTATATAATTATGCTGTTACTTTTGGATAGAATCACATTAGACAACCTCGACAGAGTGCTGCTCGCTATATTTTTATCTGTGACTGCATAACTGTCTTGAGATTTCTTCTAACAGATTTTTTCCAATTGGCTCAGTATCTGCATATATTAATAGGTGGGTCAAGACATTTTTTTCCTGCATACAGTAGCTATTTGCTCAGTTTATTTTTTGTAATCTTTATAATATATCTTTACCATCTCAAAGTGCTTACTCCTCTCTGTACTCTTCTTTTCTAGACCTAACACCACTCTTAAGTATTCAACTGTGGTACCACCTTTATCATTCTTATAAAAAAAAAGCGCAGTCTGGGTCTGAACTGTCTACAAACAACTAAAGTTAGCTTTGAGTATGTGTCAACCTGTTTGAGCCAATATTCATTTTCCCCTGGAGAGCACTCTGCTTTGGCTTGTAAGCAGCCCCCCCACCCCACACACTCATCTTCCACTTTCTTTCTTATTGCCTTCTGTTAGCAGATAGTATCCATAATCTGATCAATACTGTGTGTTTGTTAATTTAAATTGAGACCACAGTGGCCTACTGACACAAGGTTATCCTGTTTTTCCACCTGAAAATGGTTAAGAAATGACTTACAGTTTCAGAGCAGTCCTTGGTCAATTGTGATTGTTTCTCAAACTCTAACTTGTCTTTGCTTTGACTCATTAGCAGCAGTACAAAGAACTGCCTGCTCACATCCTTGTTCTCCCCTCCCTCTTCCCTGTTTATTACCTTAAGACAATCCCAAAGTTAATAAATATTACCTGTGGCAGGCACCATTTTTTAAAACTACAATCACCCTTGTCACTATCATATGTTCATTCATCAATTAACTATGTTACCTGATTGTTTCCAGCCCCCTCATAAGAGCAACTAACAGGGTCTCTATCCACTTCACTCCCCACCCTGCCCCCTATTCCCTCCCACCCCCAGTGGTCCCACCTTTATTACACTCACAAACCTCTCCCATCTTTCCAGTAGCCAACCACAGCACTAACCTAACACTACCTCCCCATCTTCCCACTACTATCACACCTCCTCAACTAACATGTTAAAGCATACCTTACCTATGCTCACTGCATGCACTCTCTTTGCATATCTTATATCCTACCAAAGCTCCATCATTCCCCCACTCAACCACTACCACTGTACTACTACTCACACCACCACTCATGTCTCACCCTCACTCAGCTCCCCTCCTACCAACTCAAGTACCATCCCTATGAACCCCCCACATATTCTACCAACTATATTACTCAATATGCCAAAAACTCAAATCAATGTTCTCAAAAATGTGTTTTGAGTTGTTTTTATGTTTATTTTTTTTTTTTATTTATTAGTATTTTAAACCGCGATTGCGCATCTTTCTATCCGTTTTCTCTTTTTAAAGCGTAACACAACAATTACATACAGCTATGTAAACAATAGATTTGGTTTCACACCCAATCTTATGTTTAAATAAATAATATGTTTCTGATAACAAGGAGTTCCTCCCCTGTTTTTAAGGTTCGCAGTTTTTTAAACCACCACATGAAAACAAAAGTTTGTCTCACTGGAAAATTTGTAGAGTCACTTGTGTAATAGCTTTTTCTCCTTTTTACCTCCTGAACACGAAATGGAAATAAAACCGATAGGCATCCAAAAATAGGGCATCCAACAAATAGGCATGCCAATTTTCTTAATGCCAATTTAACAACACAAATATGTTTATTATGTGTAATGATTATGCTAGTCTTAAATCATAATCAGTACTGAAATTGACTATTGAGTTGACATTATCTGTTACAGAATTGAATTAAATCTACCACTGAAATTAAGTGTACTGATTTTCAATTTTCAAGGGTTTCTTACTTCGGTGTGAAGGAGTAGGGGTTGTATAAAAGAACACCTTAATAAAACCTGACATCCTTTTAAGTTATGCCGTTAATTAAGCTGTCTATAAGTTCTCCCAAAACAAAACTTTTTTTTTTGAACTTTAGGTTTGAACACTCTACTTGAAGCACATAGGTGTAGCTCTCGAACCAAGATTATTGACGACTAAATATTTTTTTGTTCCATGTGGGTGGTTACTAGTGGTATGTAAAGAAAGCATTACAATATGTATGCTTTCTAAAATGAAAGTAAGTAGCAGCTCATTGTCAAGGTCTTTGGCTTCCTTCGTCCAAATAATCAATCTCTACTCAAACATAAAGCATCCATACAACTTAACATAGCAACCCTACCACCATACCTATTACCCAAAGAGCACAATCATAAAGTTTCCCTTATAAACAAACACATTCAAAAACTGAGAAAACGAATAACCTCATGCATATCAAAACAAGCTCTAAGTGGAGATATCCACCCCAACCCTGGCCCTACCGTCTCCAACCCCAATCCTCATAATCAGACTAGAAACCACAACTTCTCCCATATTACAGACAATAGAAAGCCAAATGACCTCCTTCTACTAAGCCTAAATATTAGAAGTATATCCAACAAAGTCCATGAACTCCATGCCACCATAGACTTGTACTCTCCAGATATAGTCATCCTGATAGAAAACTGGCTAAAACCTCACATTACCAGTGAGCAAATACTCCCTACAGGTTATGGCATACTAAGAGTAGACCGGCTAAACAAGAAAGGAGGTGATGTAGCTATAATATTTAAACAGCATCTAAACATCCAGATCTTAAAATCATCAGCTCCACAAATAGGTAATGAAGAAATAATATATACCAACCTCAAAATAAACCAAAACAAAACCATCAACATAATTGGATGCTACTTCCCACCTGGCAAAAACATCCCTCCACTAGAAAACCTCCTCAGCTGGTCTACCCATCATCTCCCCCAAGAAACTATAATTTTAGGTGATTTCAATATTGATTGGCAATCCTGTTCTGGCAACCATCCAACCCATCATGAAAACCTTCATGGCTTCACCCAACTAGTCCAGTCGCCAACCAGGATAAATAAAAACTCCAGCAAGCACACTACCCTGGAGTGGATACTAGTCAGTAAGATCCCCCAGTCATATATAACAGGCTGCTTATCAGATAGCCTCAGTGATCACTCCCCAACATTCCTACTGAAAAAAATACCTATACCAAGCTAAACCTGTCGTCTACCATCAGATACGTAAACAAATAAACTTTAACCCACTCACATTCATCTCATCCCAAAAAGAATGTAACTGGCATCCTCTAAAGTACCTCAGTCTTGATGATGCAGTTGAATTTTTTAATACTACCTTCCTGAGCATCCTTAATTACCATGCCCCCATAAGACTTTCCAGAATCAAAGCACAACCCTCCCCATGGCTACAGAAAACCACTAAGTCAGAAATGAAAAACAGGGATAAAGCCTGGGAGTACTGGCACAAAACCAAGACCCCCTCAACTAGACAGAAATTCCTAGAACTATGCAATATAGTCAAAAAGCTAATAAAACAGGACAAATTCCAATACTACCAGTCTGCCCTAGACTCCTCTGAACACAGCCCCAAACAATTCTGGTCCTCCATAAACTCCATCCTCCACCCAGGTAAAGTCAGTACCCCTCCTCCTAACATCCCTCACTCCTCTGAAAATATTGCTACCTCATTCAACACACACTTCACACAAACCATACTATCACTAGCTAAGCAACACAACCCCCTCCCCTCAAACCCACACCTTCAACTACTAATCTCCCCACTGCCTTCGCTTTTTCTCCTATACCTACCTCCAACATAAAAAAACTCTTAACTAAATTTAAACCCACCAAATTAGCAGCAGACAACCTCCCAATTGAATACCTACAAATCACAGCTGATGCTCTGGCCTACCCAGTATCCATCTTGATTAACCGATCTCTGTCAGAAAGTTATGTTCCCACACTGTGGAAAGTATCACATATAATTCCCCTCCACAAAGGTGGACCCTCCACAGAACTAACCAATTACCACCCCATAGCTATTCTCTCTCCACTCTCCAAAATACTAGAGAGATGCATACACTCTCAGGTCTCAGACTACCTCCTCACTAACAACCTCCTTTCCAATACTCAGCATGGTTTCCGACCAAACCATAGTACCACCACTGCCTTACTCTCCTTTACTAACATTATCCTTCAGCAAAAAAACAATGGCTATATCTCATCTGATACTTTCCTAGACCTATCTAAAGCATTTGACATGGTCCCACACAAACAACTTATCTCTGTCCTCAATAAGCTATCCTTCTCACAATCAGTCACCAACTGGTTTCAGAGTTACCTGTCTGACCGCCAACAATCCATTGTATGGCAGAATGACATATCTCCCCAACTACCTGTCTCCATAGGGGTTCCCCAAGGATCCATCCTTGGACCCCTACTCTTCTCTGTTTTCACAAATAGTCTAGCCTCTGCCACCACACATGGCACACTCATACAATACGCAGATGTCTCGATCATCATCTGCTCATCCCAGTCCCTACCCAAACATCACAAAGTCACACAGGAAGCCTTTTCCTCTGTTGAAACTTGGTTATCCGATGCCAATTAATACTCAACCCAAACAAAACTAAACTACTCATCTTCCAACCCACCAAACATACTCAAAACAACTCTCACTTTAACATCACAGCAAAATACAACACCACTATATACCCAACTGAACACACCAAATTGCTAGGAGTGAAAATAGACAATAAACTAAAATTTGACATTCACATATCCATGACCATAAAAAAAGTCCACAAAAAACTAGGAGCGTTATACAGAAATAAGCATCTTCTCACCAAAGCAGCAAAGATTTCAATAGCAAATTCCTACCTTATCTCCACCCTATTTTATGCCTCTCCAATATATATACCAACCTAAGGCAATGCGATCTAAACAAGCTAGAGACCTGCTACAACAAAATTGCCAAATTCACCACTGGGGCATCCTACCGTAGTCACCACTGTCTCTCACTTGCTGAACTGGGCTGGCTTGAACTCCCTCACCTCCTTCAATGGTATCAACTCTCACTCACCCACAAACTAGTAAACCATCCACTAAATGTCCCATCCCTCAAGAATCTACTCCAACTCTATCGCACCACCAGACCACTAAGATCCAGCAACAAAAATCACTTGCAGATCACTAAAGCCAATAACTCTGCTGGTAAAGCACTATTCTCTTGCACCATAGCAAAATTATGGAACTCCCTCCCACCCACAATTACCTCTGTACCATCATGCACCCACTTCAAAACTTTACTAAAAGCGCACCTAAAAACATGCTGGCTATGCCCTTGCAACTCCCACTCTAATATCACCCACCCCACCCAACCACTACCTTTCTTTCCACTCCACTAACTACCTTGATTATAGCAAGCTCAGATGCTCATAAGCCTAGTACTTATACAGCAGGAACTTCTTATTTTAACATTTGTTAATGTCTGTTATGTACTTCACAGATAAAGATTCTAGTTGTCTACTGATGTACTATGTTCTTCATCTGTAAATATGTTGTAAGTAATTGCTAAGTAAATTGTTAATCGCTATGTAATCCAATGTAACTACTGTATGTTTATTTTAACTGTGGTGCTTTTCTCCCCAGGCTTCCGCTGAAAATGGACCTATGTCCAGTCGGGCACTCCGGGTAAACAAATATAAATAAATAAATAAATAAATACATATTAGTTCCTTGTCCAGAAATGAAAGAAATGTTATAACTTTGGATCTAGGTGGAGTATCTGTTGAGTTATAAGCAGCTTTCTTCAATGCTCTATGTGCCCTTTCAATTCCAAATGAAAGTCCCTCTTTCAAGTCTAAACATTCAGGAATCCAGGTTGGTAAGAATGAAATAATGTCTTCTCTTTCAGTGTTTTCATGCAGACCAAAGATCCTTATGTTGTTTCTCCTTTCCCTGTTTGCTAAGTCATCTCTTTTGTTAAGCAGCCATGTATTCTATTTAAGCAGACATTCTTTTTGTAATTCTTGCTTTTTGAGTGTCCTTCAATGTCATATAGAGAAGTCTCTATATTTGTTATTTTTGCATGGTGTTGCAGTAATAGTTCCTTAAGAGTATCAGTCTGTTTCTGAGAATTTAATATGAGGTTTTCTAAGTCATTTTAAAGCCATCCATCTTCAAGGATAGTTCCTGTAAGGTACATGTCATCAATTGCAATTCTTTTTCAAAGCATCATCTGGATGAGAATTCCTTGAGTTCTTCATATTCAGTGACTCAATATATCTCCAAGTTACTTGACAGTAAAATGTTTGTATATCTCCACCAAAATTGATATTTATGTAGTTTAGTAGTTTATCTATATATTTCTGACATTTTAAACTTGAAAATAATATTTTTTCTATATTATCATACTAGTTTATGGACCTCTCAAAATTCACTGCTCTCAGTATGCCATTTAGGCTCCACTGCACTTTTAAAATCTTGAAGGTACTTATACTTGTTTTAGTGGCACTGTGGCTGCTCCTGAAAGCCTTGCTGTTTTGGGAACTGTCTACCACTTGCATTAGTATTAATTTTTCAGTATAATTGGGTACCCTTTGTTAGAGCCTTAGGGTAGCTGACTGGTGGCAGTGTGATTACCTCAAAGTATGGACAAAAAGAGGCACAGCTAGTAAATCTGTGCCAGCTTTTTCCAAGTGTGTATGTGTGTGTGCACAAAACTCAAATATCCAAGTGTGTGTGTCTGCTACTGGGAACAGGAACACAGAGCTCCAAAGTGGTCAGTGTGGAGTTTTGTGTGGGTCTGAAGAAAGAAAGTGAGTCCAGCCCCAGTCTGAAGCATGCTTCCTGTGTGTTCTTAAGAGAAATTGTGCTTGGTGGAGAGAACTGCATCAGAAAATACTGTTTGAATCCATTTTTCTTCTTAGTTGTTGTCATTCACCAGAGTCAGTTGTTGTGAGGACTGAGTCTCTTTGATTGCTGACACAAAGTAGGGACTTGTCACACATACCATCATCATAATCTGATGATCCATGAATGTTTCATTGTCCATTTTCTGCTTCACAAGAGTGTATGTGTCTCATTTACACAACAGAGATACATGTCACTCTCAGTTCTGCAATATACATTAATGGCCGCATAGCTGACACAAATTAACAGCATGTATTTATTATTGATCATCACATTGCACTTACTGGTTCATATCAACAAATATGGATTTGCACAAAACCTTCAACATCACAGTATTATCTCTGACACAGAATGGGAAGCTAATCCTAGCTACACTGCACTGTCACAATGTAAAAGTCAGACTTCTGCAGTGGTGTTTGTATTAAGTAATGCGTCCTCTAGATTGTCAAAATAAATACGGGGTTCTAATCTCACAGCAGTCAACTTGTGTGCATGCGTGTGTCTGTGTGTGTATAGAGTCATGCAAATATGACCTTAAATACTGCTGGCCTGAAAAAAGTAGTAGCCTGGAGAAACTTTTACATTGCATGTGAGCCAACACAAGTCCCAGCATCATCTTCTCTGAAGCACAATGCTGATATTATTATCTAAAAAGTGCACTCTTGTTCTCTAAAAGTCAGACTTCTGTGGTGGTGCTTGTTTTAAGTACTGTGTCTTCTTGATTGCCCAGCTATATAAGCAAGGGGGTTTAATCTCATAGCAGTCATGTGTGTGTATGCAGTTGTGTAAATATAACCTTAACTACTTCTTATCTCAATAAAGTAATAGCCTGGATAAACTCTTACATTGCAGGATAAGTCCACACCAATGTCATACCCTTCTCCCAACATCATCTTCTCTACAACACAAGACTGATGTCTTCTTCTATAAAATATACTTTTGCACTACAAAAATCAGGTTTCTACAGTGGTGTTTGCATTAAGGACTGTGCCTTCTGCATTGAATACTTAAAGATATGGGGGTACTGGTTCTAATCTGACAACAATCAACTTGTGTGTGTGTGATGGTTGGTCCATAGCATCACTGGAGGATTAATTCAACAACTGTGTTCATTTTAATTTCAGTTCAAGAGAAACATTTACATCATCCGATCAATCCCACATCCTCTTTTCTCTCTGTCCACAAACACATATGTCTGCAACTCACTTATAAGGTCCCCATTTCAGTAATACACTCTCACACTGCTAAAGTCCAATCTCTCCTGTGATGTGGGTTTATAATACACTGGTGTAAAGATCATGTCAGTTGATAGGTAAGGAGTTTAAATATAGCAGTGAGACTCTCTTGACTGTGTGTGTGTGTGTGTGTGTGTGTGTGTGTGTGTGTGTGTGTGTGTGTGTGTGTGTGTGTGTGTGTGCGTGTGTGTGTGCATGTATAAATGGCTGCAGGAGTGTCTTACACCTCCTAGTATTTACAATTCCACATAGCCGTAGAAGTCATTTTTGCATACACATCTCCTTTCCATAACACAGATGATGTCATCCATTCCAAGAAGCAGTATGTCTCCTGCGGCATGTGTGTATAACACAATTGTGTGCACATTGTTTCAGTACATAGGTAAGGAGTTTAAATACAGAAATGATTGTCATCTCTGAGTGTGTATTTTTTCCTCTTACTGTGCAGAACAGGCCACAAATGCATATATGAGGTATATTTATACAGTGTGCTTGTGCTGTACAACCACTTTTTAGCAGTAACATGAAAGTCACACACAATGATGATGTCATTCATTGAAATCTGCAGTGTCACAGTTGTCAAATAAATCTGTAGTTGTGCGTGTGTTTCAGCAAACCTTAATTAGCTTGTGATGTTTGCAATATAATTCAAATCCCAATATCACTGCTTACAGTCAGCGTATATATTGTTAACAATGTTGTCACCAACATGTGCTAAGTAAGGCATGTGTATGAATACAAGATTATATCCACATTGTACATAACTGCTGTTCTACCATCACAGTGACAGCAGCAGTGGGCTACAGGTGTGTTTGGGTATACCTAGCATCAAGCAATGTTGTCTCACATACAGCAAGATTCTTTCTAAGTAATTACAAGGAAACATAGTCCTTGATTCATACACACAAAGTAATGCTTACACATAACCACACATATGAAAACTGGTTATGCATTTATACCATGGTAGATTCATTGCCCCCACTATGGTGTTGATTTTCTCAATGCTTAGGCAAGTATTCCAAACCAGCAGTGAGTGATTGTGAGCATTTCTGTCCTTAACTGTTCTGCATGAAAGACATCTCCCATAATTAGACTTTGTACATATAGGGTGGCAGAGATCCCTGCCATCCATTTTTTAGCAGATAAAACTATGGCCAAATGAAATACAGCTGATTGAGTGACTTCATAAAGGTGGAGCTTAACAACTGTAATAACACTTCCACTGTGGTTTGTGTGGTTAATAACCAAATTGTTAGTTGGAGCATTTGTACAGCTTGATATTCAATTTAGGCCCAGGCATTCAATCTGTGTGAACATACTGATATCACACAACAACCATCACATCAAATCAGTCTCTTCCCTTGATTTGTTGCATGAACACATGTGAACGTAACTTTGGATTTCATAGCAGTAGACATGTTTCTGTTAATGTCATGGTGAGATTGTATATACTGATAACTTGAGCTGTCAGATATAATGTCACTCCATATGCATCATTACCACAACAGGTACCACTCTTGTCATCTGGACAAGCATTATGTCATGTAGACCATAGGTCAACACAGACACAAACAGTTAGAACAAGGGTTGGAAAACTATAGAGTTATAACTTTCAAAGCTGAAGGTCAAGGCATAATATCTAAGTTTAGGCTTGTGGCACAGCACACCAATCTAAACTGGGAACATGTGCTAACTGAGCACTATCCTCACTGACTGGAGAAAAACTTGGATGTGGGGGTTATTAGAATTATGTGTGACAAACTGTTGTGCTGGTGCCCAGGAGCGGGCACCACCAATAGGTGTTTACTCTCAATGAGTAGGGACTGACACTGCATGAGAAACAAGTCTGTCATCTGCAGATGCATAGCAATGTCATTAGTAGTGGAAATGAATACCTCTATGTCGTTTGACCAAAGGCTTGAACTTAACATTGTACAATTATCTGTCATACTGTGTGCATGTCAGGTCATTGACAGCATGTTTTAGTGTTGTTATTTGCCACTGTTGTGAAATAATAGTTCTGACTCAGTCTGCAGGCATTCTCTTCATATTCATCAGATGCTCATACTTATGGTTTTGATTTTCTCAAATCCATTGCCAAGTCATTGAGTCTGGTTATCATTCACATTTGCAGCAGTTGCTTTTCTCTTATATTCTTGTTAGAGATGTTACCTGTTAGCAGTTAAACTAAAATGAATGTGAGAATGACAAGCAAACTTGCATTGCTGAAACTGTCTTTTTTAGTCTTCTAATTAATAATTGATCGTGTTATACAATTAGCACAGAACAGCATGAGTAGACCACCATACAGTATGATCTGGATACTTACATTGTCAAAACATCAGCATTATTTTTAGTTGTCTATCACTAAATGAAGACATAGAAAAAGATACCACAAATTTAAATTAGCAGCTCTTTTTATGTTAAACACTAATGAAACCAAGTGATTACATTGCCTTAGGCTTTAAACTCAAATTAGATGACTATAGCTAAACTCATTTTGGTGGCAATGTAATGTAGCCTGCTATAAATTTCATATAGTTTGGGACTGAGAAAAGAAAATAATTTTCTTCTCAAGCATAGTTTATATACTGAAAAAGTAAGGCAGCTTGAAAAAGAGGAATCCAGGAACAGGGTTTTCTTACTATATGTGAACATAGGTATACATACAGTGTCACTACTGTAGAGGAATGTTTACGTCACCAGAAACAGTTCTGGGCTTCATATGACATCTACATCAATATAGTCTGCATTTTTGTCTACTGCCTATACATTCTGTCACCTTCACTATATCTTTTAAGGTGCACTCATACTGTATGGTACATGAGGCTGAAGATATTTTGTCACATGTGAAGCTGCTTTGGTAACAAAACCTTCTTATTTTTCATGATAGCCTGAATCTTTGAACTTTTAAAGATAGTTTCTTCAGCCTAAGAATTTTTTCTGTTTAAAAACATATCTGCAATATCATACTTAGAGTGGCAAGCCAGTGTAATTTTAAAATTTTTGATACAATTCTAAATTTTCTGTCTTAGTCCTTCTACATTATTAATGTTGAAACCACCAATGTTCCAGCCTGTTCATGTATAAAATAATGTTGTGCATATTGATCACTGCTGCAATAGCCTTGGCTATATGGGGTTATATCCTGCCAAGTCTGTAACAACTGGTCAGTTTCCAAAGCTTCAGGCCACCTTCCACATGGCCAACCAATCAAGCAGCTTGAGCTGTGCTGAGTAAAAGACAAGTTTAGGCATTTAGCCCTTCAGAGCTTTACTAATGCAAAAGAGTATGCTCCACTGAGGCTTGTGAGAATTGACATTCAGCTTGTGCTTGCCTTAGTTGGGTAGATAAGTTCCCTTTGGCGAAATAAATCTTCCATGTTCGTATTTTTTACTGAAGTTTTATTACTTTCCTCCTCAGGGAGTTATTTTAAAGCTATGAGTGTTGTGTTTTATTGTATTGTCTCGAGACTGTAACTAACTTTCAAACCGAGCACTTTTGGTTTCTGTCAGTTTAGAAGTAGTGTTATATGCAGTTTGGGACAAACTAAGTTGTCCTGGACCCACAAGTAAAGGGCAGGGGGGGGGGAGCAAGACTGGGGAGTAGGTAATTGGGTGATTATAATTAGTGTCATGGCAATGAAGGAGTGAAAGGGAATTGGAGTAGTTAAGGAAGTGAGGTAAGGAAGGGTGGGACTCAGGATGATCCAAGTGTTGGGAGCTAAAGGAAGTAGTTACATTTGGCATGAGTTGGTGGATGACAGTACAGCTAGCTCACGTCCAGATGACCTGTAGGTATTTGGAGGATTGAGGTAGGTTTTGGAAAGGATGTGATGGATGAGCGTTGGGGGATTGGAAGGTTGTGGATATATATATATATATGTTTCTTTTTCTCTTTCCCTGGTGTGTGTGTGTGTGTGTGTGTGTGGTGTGGAGATCGCGCAGGGCTGGTAATGGTGGTCTAGGGACTGGAAGGTTAGGGGGAAGGTTATAGGCAGGGAGTCCTTTCAAAAAAGCTCCAGCTGCTAGTGTGGTCACAGTGGTTTATTAGGCTTACCTGTAGTTTGGTGGTGGTGGTGGTGAGGATTATTGAATTCTCCCTGGGGGGGGGGGTTGTTCTCCCTAGTGGGTGTTGGGTGGTGGATGGTGGTCCAATCCACACGGTCTTTCCTAGGCCTGGGGTTGGTGGCCTGCTGGTAGTAGGCTTTGTGGGTCGGAGGGTAAGACATTACATGGTGACTTTCCTGACTGAGGGGGGTTTTCACAGTTCTCATTGGTGGTAGTGGTGAGGGATAGTGAATTTATCCCTGGTGGTTTCATTTGGCGGATGGTATGTCCTGTCCATGCAGTCCTTCCTAGGCCCAGGGTTGGCTGCCTGCTGGTAGGATGCCTCGTGGTTGGAGGGTAAGTTGTTCTGTGATGGATTCCCTGCCTGGAGGTTTTTTTTTGCAGTTCTCGTTGGTAGTATTTAATATCCTCACTACAGGGTTGCACTGCAGTGGGGCAGTGGCTATATTCCATTTTTGACCAAATGAACTTCGACCAATTGAGCTTTCAGTCAAGTGAGCTTTCAGTGAAGTGCAATGCCTGGTATCATTTTCGACTAAGTGTAATTAGAGCAAATGCATGGAATCCATATATATAAATAAAAAATACATAAATAAATAAATAATAAAAAAAATATGACTCACATTAAGTTACAGGGATTGCTGCTGTGATTGAGGAGGAGAGAGATGTTAATACTGCTATGGTCTTATAAGCAGTCCCTTCAGAAGTTAGTTGCTTTGTACTGTATGGCACTGTGAATACACAGAGTATGGCAGGGGTATACACTTTAATGCTGTGTATGACCATCTCTTTTAACCGGAGGGGATATCTCTAAAAAAAAAAATAAAAATATTTATGTTGTGTGTTTCTTTCTGCAGATGGCGACATTAACAGTATTATGCCAATAATGGAAAGCTATTGTAGCCCAGATGGAGGCATTATTCCAGGAGACGGCGAGGTCCGAGGCAGTGGTCGAGCCAGTGCCAGTTCCAGGTCAGAAGAGACGGCACCCTGTGATGAAGACTCCAGGCCAGGGGAAAAGGCAGCAGGTGGAGAAGCAGACGGTTGCAGTGGATGCCCCAGTTCCTAGTATGTCGCAAGGCGAAGGTGCAGATAATGATATTAATTGAACAATGGCTGGGGAACTAGCTGGTGAGGATGGCGAGGGGGATGAGGTTGGAATATTGTTGGATGGGGACATAGAAAGGGGAGAACAAGTGGCAGAGAGGGTGTAAAAGGGGGTTGGGACAGGCAGCCGGGTATGCGGGAAGACAGATGGCTGGAGCGGACCTGGGCTATAAGGACAGTTTGGCTGTCTCAGAGGTAGGATAAGACTTTGGGCTGCAACCAGGGGACTGGTTAGCCACTTAGGCTCTGGGACAGGACAGTAGAGCAGTTATTTTAACCCCGCACATCCCGGGGACAGTGAAGGAGAAGATCTGGAAAGGTGAGTATGTTGATGTGTTTGAGCTGATAGATGCAGAAGGGGTCCAGAGGTTAGTGGAAGCAGAGTCAGATACTGGCAAGGACTTGCTGGCCACATTAGCGGCATTGGGGAGGAAGAGGACAGGTAAGCTTAGACCTAGGACGTGGGACAATTGGGTGGTCGGTTTTATTTATTACATGACGGTGCAGTTGGAGTAGGATGGATCGTTGGCTTTGCCCCTTTGGGGGTACTTTCTCACCATTTGGGAGGCACAACAGTTAAGGCCGGGGAACACATGGTTGTGGTATGATCAGCGGTACTGCAAACGGAAAGCCATTGACCAGTCTTTGCATTGGGAGGTGCATCATCCTGATATATGGTTAGCTAACATCATGGACAGTTTTGGTGGGTTTAATAGGAGGATGAACATGAGTAATGCAGGTGGAGTTTGTTGGCAGTTTAACAACAGTACTTGTTCATGGGTCGGGTGCAAATTTGCACACACCTGCTTAAGATGTGGGGGAAATCATGCTGTGACTTACTGCACATGGCAGGGTTTTGGGTGTTGGGAAGGTGACTTTCTTGCCTCTCAGAGGTTACAACCAGCTCGGGTTAGAGGTAATTTTCATGGATCCAGGGGATTTGGATAATTAAGAGGCAATAGAGGGAGGGGTGCCATTCCCCATTAAGGTGGAGATGTTGGAGGATATGCTTTGGTAGTTTCCTGGTCTTGCCCTAAAGAATGAGGTCATACAGGGGTTTCAGCAGGGATTTCCTATAAAATCCACTGTGGGATTGGGGGGGAGTTGTAAGAACCTCCATTTAGTGCAAGGGAAAAAAAGACATCTTTGAAGACCTGGTGGGAAAGGAGTATAGGGCAGGGCGTTTGTGGGGCCCATTTGATAATCCCCCTTTTGTTAGCTACAAGGTGTCGCCTTTGGGGTTAGTTCTAAAGAAACACCCTGGGGAGTTTAGATTGATACATTACCTTTCATTTCCAGAAGGGAGTCAGTGAATGATTTTATTGCAGATGAGGAAGTTAAGGTGTGTTACACCTCTTTGGATGATGCAGTGAGAGTGACCGGGGAAATTCGGGAGCCGTGGCTGGTCAAAGTTGACATTGAGTCAGCTTTTCGTTTGTTGAACATCAGGAGGGAGGATTGGCCGTTATTGGGGATGAAGGTTGGTGATAAGTACTATTTTGATACAGCTATGCAGATAGGTTGTTCTGTGGCATGTGCAACATTCGAGAAATTTAGTACCCTTTTACATTGGATTTGGAATCAGAGGGTGGGTACGCAGAAGGCAGTGCATTATTTGGATGATTTTTTGCTAGTAGGAGAAAGGAGAGTGGGGTCTCAATGTGGGTTGCTTACAAGCATTTGTGAGGAATTGGGGGGGTACCATTGGCACAGCATAAGATGGAAAGTCCGGCGAGAGCTTTGGAGATTCTGGGGTTAACGATAGATGCGGAACAGGGATTGTTTTGCTTACCTAAGGATAAAATAGAGAGGCTGCGGTCAGTCATATGGGGGGTGGTGGCCATGAATAAGATTTGGATTGGTTCAGTCAGGGAACTGTTGGGGCTGCCGAACTTTGCCTGTTGAGCGGTGCATCTAGGGTGGACGTTTTGCAGGGCTTTAGCTTATATGTTGAAAGGGGGTAGGAGCAAGCAACACTGGTTGAGGGTGACCGAGCTGGTGCGGGAGGATTTGAAGTTGTGGGATGGTTTTCTGCAACAATTTAATGGGATTTCCTTTTGGCAATCAGATTGGGTGGGTCAGGTGGAACTTCAGTTGTTTACAGATATGATGGGGGGGTATCGGCATGGGGGCTTATTTTTGGGGGAGGTGGTTTGCAGCAGATTGGCCTCAGGATTGGAATGAAGAATGCAGGCATGATGTGGCTTTTCTAGAGTTGATGCCGATATGTGCAGATTCGGTGGTGTGGAAGGAGTAGTTGAGGAACAAGCGGGTAGTTTTCCATTATGATAATATGGCTGTGGTGAAGGTGTTGCAAAATAAGACAGCTAGGGCAGAATTGTTATTGATGTTATTGTGAAAATTGGTATTGCAGGGCCTGTCAATAAATTTTTCTTTTACAGCGGTGCATGTGCTGATGGTTAAGAATGATATTGTTGATAGTTTGTCCTGCTTTCAGTTTTGCAGGTTTCGAGGGTTGGCTCCATGGGCAGTCGAGGTGCCGGAAACACTGCCGGAGGAGGTTTGGAATCTTGGGACAGGATAGTTAGGCATTTGTTGTGGCATTCTTGGGCTTCTTCTACAACAAAGGCATACGGTAGGGCTCATTTTGATTTTAATCAATTTGTTTTGCAATTGGTATTGCAGGGCCTGTCAATAATTTTTTCTTTTACAGCTGTGCATGTGCTGATGGTTAAGAATATTAGACAGAGGCACAGTAAACTAAACCTTAAAAAGGGCACAGTATACTCAAATCAAGGGGTGGTGTAAGCCATACAGAATCGGGCTAGGCTTATAATTGCCCCAGGGCAGATAGCCTAGTATGAACCTATGAACCTATGAACCTAAGAAAGGGTGTGGCTGAAGGAATTATTGTTAAGGTATGTGGCTAGTGGTTGGGAGAAAGGCAAGGCTTTGCAGACAGTCAAAGTGGATTTGGTGGCTATCAGCAGTTTTGCTAAGTTGGGGGGATTGCAGTATTTTACAAAGTCCTGGACATTGGGGCGTATGTTGAGAGGGTGGGGGATGGTGATGGTGGAGCATAGAGATACTTGATGGCCAATTACGAGGGGAATATTGAAGATTTTGTTACAGAGGTCACGGTTATTACAGGGTGGGTCATTGGATTATTTCATGTGGGGCACACTATGTACATGGTTATATTTTGGGGCTTTCCATGTATTGGAATTGTTAGGTTCATTATTTTGGAAGGATGTTATTGTAGCTGAGAGAGAGGTTAACACTGTATTATAGAAGAGCAAGACGGATCAGTTGGGTAGTGGATGTACGGTGGTGATCAAAGCGGGCAGAACTCTTAGCCTTTGCCCTATAGCTTGGGCCAGAGAATTCAGGAGTAGGAGGTTGGGGTGTTAGGATAGGTTGTTTTTTTGTACAAGGGATGGCAATGTGGTTTCCAGTAGTAGACTTATTAATTTGATTAGGAGGATTTGGGGTTGTATGGGATTTCCTGCTGAGAAGTTTGCAGCTCACTCTTTTAGAATTGGGAGGGCTTCGGATTTGGCTAGACAGGGTAGTTCAATTGAGGTTATTAAAAGAATGGGAATGTGCTCCTCAAATGCATTTTTATCTTATATTAGATAATAGTGATTGTGTTTATTAACATCAATTTCTTCTTTTTTTCTTTAGGGAAACGTATACTCATTTTGGGCCATTCATACATCCACTGGGCAGAGTAGCATGCTTTAATCAGAGAGGATGGAAGAAATTTGGGTTTATCTCATTTAGGATGCTCTGTGTCTTGGCATGGGGTTAGGGTATGCATTGGGATAGGTTGATGTCCAAATTTGAGAAGGCTTAATTGAAGTTAGGGTGCCCTGGCATTATAATAATTCATTTGGGGGGTGGTAATGATTTGGGTATTCTGTCCAAGAAGAATTTAGTGGAGCTTATTTTGCAGGATTTTTTGAGACTAAAGGCTGGTATCCATGTATGGAAATTGTGTGGTCAGAGTTGATTCCTTGCTTATGTTGGAGATATGTGCACAGTTATAAGGCAATTGAAAAGGCTAGGAGGTTTGTTAATCATTCATTGGTGAAGCAGTTAAGAACTGCTGGGATGCATATCATTCAGCATGGAGACTTTGGGCAAGGATGGAAGGTTGGTACCATAGGGATGGGGTTCATTTTAATGAATTGGGTTTGGATCTTTTTAATTTGCATCTGAAGCTGTTTTTACAAGACATGCTGCAGGTTAAGGCTTAAGAGGGAGAACAGCCTGGGATCAGGCTGATGGTGGAGAAGAGGGACAGGATTGTCCTTTTCTGTTTCCCCTCTAAGGAATGTGGTTTGATTTGGCCAATGGTTGTGTGGCTTAAAGATGCGCAGGTATGCTGCCTATTATTTGAGGGGGGTCAGCAGGTACGCTGCCCTGGTAGAAGGGGTTTCAGGGTGAGCAGGTACGCTGCCCTGAGTGTAGTAGAGCAGGGTGAGTTGTTACGCTGCCTTGAGTATTGTGGTGGATGAAGGCAATTGATGTTGTTTTATGTGCTTAAAGTTCATGTTATGATAATATTCAATAAAGGTCGTCAAATGGCTTTATGTGTTTAGAGTGGTTTGTTCAAAAGGGTGCCGGGACAAATGCAGTTTGGGACAAACTAAGTTGTCCTGGACCCGTGAGTAAAGGGCAGGGAGAGGGGCTTCAAGACTGAGGAGTATATTGGGTGATTATAATTAGTGTCATGGCAATGAAGGAGTGGAAGGGGATTAGAGTAGTTAAGGAAGTGAGGTAAGGAAGGGTGGGACTCAGGATGATCCAAGTGTTAGGAGTTAAAGGAAGTAGATAGATTTGGCATGAGTTGGTGGCCCTCCCACCCTCGCATTTTGATGTGAAGGAAGATTTGGTTGTTTGGAGTGGAGAAGAGGGACAGGATTGTCCTCTTCTGTCCCCCCTCTAAAGAATGTGGTTTGATTTGGCCAATGTTTGGGTTTAAAGGTGAGCAGGTACGCTGCCTATTATTTGGCGGGGGGTGAGCAGGTATGCTGCCTCGGTGGAAGAGGTTTCAGGGTGAGCAGGTATGCTGCCCTGAGGTGTAATCAAGCAGGGTGAGTTGTTACGCTGCCCTGAGGATTGTGGTGGATGAAGGCAATTGATGTTTTATGTGTTTAAAGTTTATGTTTTGATAATATTCAATAAAGGTCATCAAATGGCTTTATGTGTTTAGAGTGGTTTGTTCAAAGGGGGGCCGGGATAACTTTCTGATAAAATAAATTCTGTGGAAAAATTGTATTTGCTGGAACATTGTGGAGTTACCACATTGTTTCAAACTGTTTTTACTGTGTATTTTCAGTCAAAAAGTAACTTTTGTGGACTGGTAGTTTTACTGGCATTGTTGCTTGTTATCCCTAGGATTTAGGCACCATTTTCGACTTGATCGTGGAACAGATTGTCACTTCCATGGATGGTCCTTCTTCTAGCCATAGAAAGAAAAATGTTAGGGTCAGCAGTGGGCAAGGGAGACTCACTCTTGTTGGTCCTGGGAGAGGAACAGAGAAGGTTTCCCTGTTATGTCAGAATGCTGTGCTCACCCCTGGAGAAGCAGTGTCTGCCATTAATAACCCAAATGTCCCCCTTTTTCCTGTCAAAAATAAACTGAATACCAAGCATGTCTCTACTCCTTCTCAAATTTTTTTGGATAAGAGTAATTTTCTTGGACTGGCTCAGGGTTTGAATCAGGCTTTTGATCCTTCTTGTACAGAAGTTTCCGATAAAAGAAAGCGGGGGCCTCCTTTCTTGAAGTGATTTAAGATTCTGAATCTGAACAGGAAGATGCAGGAATGAATTTGGGAGTTTCTCCTCAAATTTCTGATTCAGACTCAGAGGAGAGCTCACTTTCTGATTCTCCCTGTGGGAGTTTCGTTTTCTCTGAGACTATTTCTAAAATGTCCCAGTATTTTCAGTGGGAGAACACTTAGGTTTCTCAGTCATTCAGAAAATACTGAGTTGTTGCAGAAAGATTTTCCAGAACCTACACTCATTCCTTTTTTCCTGTCTGCTTTAAAGGATGTGTGTCTTACTGTCTGCAATTTTCCTGAAAGTCAGCCAGCTGTCCATAAAAAGGCAGATAGGATGTATAAAGTTCCTCAGACTTTTATATTTTTATACACTATTCCCAAACTTGACCCAGCAGCAATAGCCATAGTTGACTCCTCTACTGCTAAGCACTTAGTTAATTCCAATCCTACTTTTTCTAATAATGACGTGAAAATTATTGGTAGGTGTGGCGGAAAATTGTATACATCTGCAAGTTTGAATTTCAGAATTTTAAATTGTCAAGCTCATGCGCTGAAGTTTATTCTGACATCTCGTGTAAGTATGAGGAAAGTTTTATATACAGTTTCTTCTTGTGAAGAAAAATCTGCTTCATGTAACTTGTTTCTTTTATTACACATGTCACTACTCATTATTTGCATAGTGTGTGTATGACTCTGTTGATACTTCTTCCAAGGCTATGGCCACTGGGATTGTTTTAAGGAGGTTTACTTGGTTGCATTCTCAGAACCTTTTAGATGTTGCTAAAAATGAGATTTTAAATTCTCTCTTGGACAGAGATTTAAAGTTTGGCCTCTTTGTTGCACAGATGATAAAAATGGGTGTTGAAAGGGGCATGCTTTTCTGGGGATTCTTTAAGGTTTTTCAGAGTTTCTTTTCCAAATTGTCCAAGGGATTTTCTTTCTCCTCATCCAATTTTAGAAAAAAAAAAGGAATAAACACTATCAACAGAATTCAAGTAAACAGATATTTATGAAGTGGCAAGTAGGTTCCAAAAAAAGTCTCAAACCTCCCAAAGCCAAGGACACTTCAACAAATCTTAATGACTATTCAAAAAAAAGTGACTCTCTTCCTCCCTTACCCTGTCTCTTCTTAAATGTCTGAATTTCCATTTTTCTCTTTGGCAACAGATTGTTTCAGGCAAATGGTTTCTGAAAATCTTGCATCAGAGTTATGGATGGCAGTGGGAGGAAATTCCTCCTTTCCAGTGGGTCATTTTTCATTCTGCAGATCAGACTGTTTCACTTTCACCTGTTTTTTATCGCATGCTGCCCCAAAGACTAATAGAACCAGTTCTTCCTTCCCAGGTGGGGAATGGGATTTATTCAAGGGTGTTCCTAGTACAAAAGAAAATGCTTGGAGACAGGTTCTAGATCTTTCTTAACTAAATCTGTTTGTGATAGTACCCAAATTCAAAATGATGTCACTTCACACCCATTTTGCCTCTTGTACCTCTCTCAAGTTGCCTGGTAACACTAAACATAAAAGATGCTTATCATTACATTCCTATTCATCAAGGCTTCAGCTGTTTCTTAAGATTTTGTGTGTCTGGATCACATTACCCATTCTCTGCCTTACCCTTTAGACTAGCCACGGCACCAAGAGCATTCACAACTTGTCTATCTCCAGTTATAGCTCATTGCAGGCTAGAGGGTATCCACATTTTCCCCTATTTAGATGACTTGCTTATCTTTGCAGAGTCTTTTTCAAATTGTCAGGAATCTCTCTCTTGGGAGAGAAATCTCTTCACAAGTTGAGATTCCAAGAAAACATTCAAAAGCCTTTCTTGACTCCCTCGCACATGATTGTGTTCCTGGGATGCCAGCTAGACACCTTAGTTCAAAGAACCTTTCTTCCACAGGGAAAAAAATAGATCTTTATTTAGATCTATTTCTAAGGTTTTCAGCTCAGACTTTAGCCACTGTGAGGGAATACCTCAGGATTTTATGTCTCATGGCATCGATGATTCACATGATACCACTGGCAAGACTCCACATGAGAAATGTATGGTGATATCTGAATCTCTTTGGTCCCAGCATCAACACCCTTTAGCTTTTCCAATCCTGGTACTGAGGTATGTCAGAACAGAAATCACTTGATGGAGACAACAGGAATGGTTAAACCAAGGTTTTACCTTCTCCCTCCAGCTCCAAAGCAGTTAGTCACTACAGATGCTTCAAACTTTGCTCGGGGAGCAGTTTCAGGAGAAGAAAAAGGGCAGGGAGTATGGGACACCAAGGATGGATACAAGCACATAAATATCAAGCAGATGCTTGCCCTGATCAAGGCACTCAATTGTCTGAGCCATCTTTGGTTCCTGGGACTTGTTCAAGTGGTTTCAGACAATACCACAGTGATGTGGTACATCAGCAAGGGGGAACTAGGTTGTAGCCACTTTGCAGACTAGCCATGTTTGTTTGGGATATAGCTTTACATACAATTTCACTCTACAGGCATCCTACATTCCATCAGAGTAAAATTGTCTGCCAGACAAGCAGGACTAGGGCAGACTGTCATGAATAGAAAATAAATCAAGGAGTTTTCCAAGATTTGATCCAACTGTGGGAGGTTTCCCAAGTAGACCTCTGCTTCCTCTCGCAACAATCAACTGGCAAGATTCTGTTCCAGGACTCTATGCAAGTAGACCTGGAAGACAGATACATTTTATTTTCTTTGAATGAGAATGGTCCAGTATTTATTTCCACCCTTTCTAATAATATCCATGGTACTTCTGAAGATTCAGAAGGAATTCCCCAAGATCATTGTGATGACTCCCTTTTGACTCAGGCAACCATGGTTCTCCCTTCTTTTTGTAATGGCTATGGGCAATCACTACAGGCTTCCTCACAGAATGCATCTACTCAGACAAGAACAAGGTTATTTGATAGACCTTATCATCAGTCATCATCAGTTGACTGCCTGGTTAATAGGGTCTTAATTCCTACTAGACACCTATTTTCTGAGGACATGAGGTAGGTACTAATGTAGGCAAGAAAGCCTGATACTAGAAAATCATATATAAAAAATAAAAAAGATTTTTTAGTTGGTGCCAACAACATAACCAGCACCCATACAGGTCTAGTTGTTCTCTGATTTTACAATATTTGTGTGAGTTACTATCCTATGGTCTTTTTTATTCCTCTATCAAGGTTCATTTTTTGGCCATTTTCCTGTATATATTACAGGTCTTAAAGGTCCTACTGTTCCTGTTCCTTCAGCCACCCTGTGATCTCTATTATGTTTTTCTTTTTTCTCTCCTGTTACTGATGGCTCTCCATTATGATGTATATATTGTACAATATTTAGTATGTTGTCTTTTACGTGCTGCCTCTGTTATTATTGTACCGTGTGCTATGTATGCTTATTATTGATTCACCTTTTGTAATTAATTTTTGTCATGTCAATTACTCTTTATACTCTTGCATTGTTTGTATTATTTTGGATCTTTTCTTCTTGGGTCTTCACTGAAAAATGGCTTTTTGCCCAGTCAGACTAACCTGATTAACAAAGGTCAAATAAATAAAAAAAGACAATGTAACCCCATATAGCTAAGGCTACTGCAGCAGTGATCGTTCAAACATCTAATGTTATGGTAAGCTGAACTTACATAACTGCACTTTTTCAGTTTTTTGATTCTTTTCTTGCAGGCTATAAATCAATTTCAAATTTTCACTCTCAGTACTGCTGAACCACAAATGTTTCAGCTGAAGTTATCTTCATCTTTGGCAAAAATAGTCTTCACTTCAGCCACCAAAATCCTTGAAGCTGGAAGGAAACTTTATCAAAAACTGGAAACTTTGGATTAAAAAATGTGAGCGATATCTCACTGAAATTAGAATTGCAGAATGTAACTATTTAAAATATCAAGCCCTGCCAGAGTGTGTCCTGAAATACAATGAATGAATGGCTGAAAAAATAGACTTACATATTCAAATACTGAGATGGCCATTTCTTAGGATATTCCCTTTTCTATAAGGTATGGAGATCTTGCAGTTCTTGTGGGCATTTCCATTTCAAGTGCTGACATTTCAATAAGCAGCCATTGCAGAAAAGCCAAAAGCATTCAGTGTGCAATATTCCTTCATGTTAGTTATGAGAATTCAATTAAGGTATTTAAAAATTCTACCTTAAAGAGGAGGTGATATATATATTTGCTAGTCTTGAAACACAAGAGGGTCTATATTAGAACACTGAAGTTTCACAACTTTGAATGTTCTAATATCGACTCCTATTCAGCGGACGCTGAAAATAGCGAAGCTGCGGAACATGAATTTCTTCCTAGGGAAGAAATTCAGTTGGCCGTTCCTGTGGCTTCACTATGTTCAGCACTGTGATGGAAAGTTATGGCTTAGGATCAGGTAAGTGTGTGATTGTGTGGACGTGAGGATGAGGGTGTGGGGTAGGTGAGTTAGGGTTAGGGCGCGAGTTAGGTAAGTGTGTGATTGTGTGGACGTGAGGGTTAAGGCAGGGTTGTTGAGTTAGGATTAGGGCGCAGGTGAGGTGAGTGTGCTATAATGATGGACCTTAGGGTTAGGGTATGGGTTAAGGTAAGTAGATAGCTAGTGGTGTGTGTACAGTTTAGTGTAGGGTTAGATCTAGGATTTTAGGTGTATGCGTGTGGATTGCTGTTTGTTTGGTGTGTTTGTGTTGTGTGTATGTGTGTTGGAATAGCAATTTTTTTCCCTTGGAAAAAATTTGCTGTTCTGCATGTTTGATGTTCGCTGAATAGGGGTCGATATTACAACATTAGACATTTTAAAAAGTTGATGTTCTAATATAGACCCACACAAGAATCCTCCAAATTTAAGACATATTTTTCAATAGAAATCAAGGGTTTCAAGAACCAAAAGATATTTATGTGAATTTAATAAAATGCTTCCAATATATCTCCCCAGTTACAACTGAATGAATCTTCACCTGAGCTAAAAAATGGTGAAAGATTTGACTCCTTTTTTACAAGTAGCAAACTGTCTACAACAGTGTGAAGGGCTTCATTTCCTACCATCCTTTTCCTTAAAAATATTAACCTTTTATTTGCACAGCCTTGGTGAAAAATGCTATAGGTTCATAGGTTTATAGGTTCATACTGGGCTATCTGCCCTAGGGCATTTATAAGCCTAGCCAGAGTGTATCTGGCTTTCGCCACCCATTTTAAATTAATTTTGCTATGCCCTTTTTTGAGGTTAGTATACTGTGCTTCTGTCTAACAGTGACACAGAAGTGATACCCGGGGTAAACCTATGATCTCCCATCCACTCATCAAGATTCCTCTTGAAGAGAGTCAATGAGGGACTCTGCCTAACCTGGACTGGGATTTTATTCCAGTGTGAAGGGAGCCTCTGAGTTATGAATCTTTCCCTCCAGCATGTCCTATTTATTTCAGTGCTGAGGTTCAAGTCTCTCGAGCGCGTAGCTTGATGGGATTTGGATTTTCTGAGGTGCAGCATGTCCATTAATTCCGGGTTGGACATGGCTTTATACGTCAGGCACAGATCGCCTCTGAGCAGGTGGTATGCTGCTGAGTAGAACTGGAGTTTCTTTAACCAGGCAGCATATGGCATCTGTTTGAGCCCTTTGATCCTCTTGGTGAGGTACTTTTGGGGTCTTTCCAGTTGCTGCAGGTGTCTGGTAAGGTACATCCCAAAAGGGGCATTGTACTCAATTATGGGCCTGATGAGGGATGAGTAAAGAGGCACGATGACCTCCCCTAATCTAAATGTGAATTCCTTCATGATTAGGTGGGCTATATAAAATGTTTTTCTAACCACTTTGGCCACATGGTTGTCAAATGAGAGATTGCTATCAACTTGGGTCCCCAGGTCCCTAATTACTTCTTCTGTACTTAATGGATTACCACCTATGTGGTAATTTGTGGGCACTTTGTTTTTGCCAAAGGGGATGACTATACACTTTTTGGCGGTTAGCTTGATGCCATGGCTCTGGCACCAGTTGTCTGTTTCTATGAGGCCCTTTTGGAGGATGCTTGTGTCGGCTGGAAAGTCGATTATGGCGCCCAGTTTGCAGTCATCTACGAACTTGGTCAGCCACAGTCCTTCCGTGTTGGCCTGTACCTCCGAGAAATATATACCGAACAAGAGAGGTCCCAGGACTGAGCCTTGTGGGATGCCACTTGTAACTGGTTTGGAGTCTAACATGGCTCCAGCAATTCTAACCATGTGGGTTCTGTCCTTGAGCCAGTTTACAACCCATCTAGTGATGTAGGGGTTTATATTTAAGCTGGAGAGCTTATCTATAATGCCCGAGTAGGGTATTGTATCGAAGGCTTTTGCGAGATCCAGGTAGGCTGTGTGGACCACCTTCCCCTCGTCAATGGCCTTGGTGACTGTTTCAAAGAAATCAATCAGATTTAAGAGGCAGGATCTGCCCTTAACAAAGCTGAACTGGGTAGGATCCAGTGTCTGTAGGTCCCCAATATCTTTATTTATGAGGTCCATGATGATCCTTTCCATAGCTTTGCAGACCAAGCTAGTTAGGCTTATGGGGCGATAGTTTCCAGGATCCGTTGAGGCACCACCTTTGTGGAGAGGGACCACTGTTGCTGTACGTCACTCTTTGGGTACATATCCTGTAGTAAGGCTGAGATTGAACAGTAGTTTTATGTTTGGGTTTAGATCTTCTTGGAGTTCATGTAGGACGCAGCCCGGGACACCGTCTGGTCCCATTGATGCTGTGTTTTTTGCTTTGGAGAGGGCAGCTCTTACCTGAGCATCTGAGATGTCATGGGGGCAGCACTCTGCTGGGATAGATATTTGCCCTTTTGGTGGGGAGTGGGGGGGGGGGGGTTTGCGCTGAACCTGTCAGCTAGGATGTTGACAATTGTCTGTGGGTTCAGTGTATTTTTTGTCATTTTGGACTAATTCTGAGCATACCTGGGAAATCCACCCAGGTTCCTAACATAACTAAAGAAAGCCTTGTGATTATCCTTAGTGTCCTGTGCAATTTTTCTCTCGATGCTGGCCTTAGACGATTTTATGAGTGCCCGTAGATTTTTGCTAATACTGATCAGAGATGCCTTCCCTTTTTGGGATTTTGCTCTATCATGTAGTAGCTTCCTCCTTCTATTGTATACTTTGTTTATGGCTGGGGTCCACCAGACAGGATGTCTGCCTTTGGAGGATTGGGTCTTGGTTTTATTTGGGATTGCATGATCCATGCATTCCTGAAGGTGTTCATAGAATGCGTTTATAAAGGATTCTGCTGTCTGGGCCATATTTTCCACAGGCCCGGGGGCTTTGAAGGATTCCACCTCGGTTTAGAGGAGTGTGAAATTTGCTTTAGAGAAGTTTTTCACTGTGGTTTTCAGGGCAGGGGGTGGAGTTGGGATGTGAATATCCAGTGAGATTAGTTTATGGTCTGATCTTACCAGTGAGGGATACACTTCTGGTCTGGAGCATAGAGTCCCCATGTTGGTGATGATCAGGTCCAGTATGTTTTCCCCTCTTGTGGGAGTGGTAACAAGTTGTTCCATAGCATTTGAGTTTATAAATTCTAGGAACCTTTGGGCTAGGGTGTTGGAGCTAGAGTAATGCTCCCAGTCTATGTTTGGGTAGTTGACGTCACCCAATATAATGGTGTTTGGAGAGACCTTCCTATTTTCCAGTGTTCTCAGGAAGGCCAAGTGGGGTTCCTGGGTTTGGGAGGGTGGTCTGTAGCAGGCTATAAACTGGAAGGCAGTTTTACCCACTGTTAGTTGCACATGGATAGTCTCTGATGCTTCGTGCTGTGCCACCAACCTGAAGGTGTGGATATCTTTGATGAATATTGATACTCCCCCTCCTTTTGTGGTTCGGTCCAAGTTTTGGGGCCGAAAAGCATGGTATGAGGTATAACCTGGTAGTACTGGGGTGCTCTCAGGAGCCTTGAACCAGGTTTCTGTTACTGCACAGATATTGATGTTCTCCATGCTAAGGAGAGTTTCGAGTGCTTGCATCTTGAGGTTTAGACTTCTGGCATTGAGTAGCAGTACTTAGTTTCTTATCCCTTGTGATATCTATGGAGGTGGGTTTGTCTTTTGAGCCTTGCCTAAAAAAGGCACTATGGAGGTAGCAAGAGCCTTTGCCAATATCCGAAAGCCCAGGGTTGACAGGTGCAAGCCGTCCCTAGCGAAGCATCGTGGCTTGTCGAGCATGTCATCCCAGGCTGACAGGCATTGGATCCCCTTTGAATGACACCAATACTTAAGCCAGTTGTTGAAATTGATCATCTTGTCTTCATATTGTGGCATCATTCTTGGTGAGGGTAAGATGCTACTCAAGGTCAGGGTCATACCGGCCTGGGCTACATGCTCAGAGAGCTCCTCTATGTCTCTTTTCATGTAATTCAGGGAGGTACGTCTCAGGTCATTCACACCAGCATGGACAATGACTGAGTCATATTTGTACTTGCTTTGGAGTGACCTGAGTGCTTGTGTTATGTGGCGGATCCTAGCGCCCGACAGGCAGCTCACCGTGACCTTATCCCTGTTCAGCCTGGTGAGCGGGACGTCAGTGTGCCTCACGATAGAGTCACCTATTACAAGTGTATCAGGTGTGTAGTTTAGCCTTAAGGGCTGTGACTGATTGGCACACTGGCTTTGTGAGCTATGTGTTGCACATGTTTTGTTTTGGGGCAGCGGTTGCTTGGGTGTCTGCTTTGGAGGTCTCTGCTGCTTAGGCAGATTTTTATTTAGAGCCTCCGAGTATGTTTTTGTGTGTTTATGTGTTTGGTTTGCTGTCATGGTAGGTCTATGTGAGACTGGAATTGTAGTGAGTGTGGTTTCCTTCTCCTCCTGACTGGTTTCGCCAGTACTGACTTGAGAGAGCTTAGCCTCCAGTATGGCTATATGGTTGCATCTCTCACATGTGTTGGAATTTGTTGGGAGGAGGAAAGGGTTGTCTGTGTACATGAGGCAGTTGTAACATTATTATAGATATCATATAACTGCCAGCAAGCAAACAGAAACCACACTAGCAGGGTGATTCCGTTGGCAAACATTAATCCCTGTTCTACAACTAGGCAAGACAAAACTGATGAGTTAAAACCTTGAAAAAGACGACTGATTGTTATACCCTCATGTTGAATTGTTATAAACTCAGGTTGACATTTTCTACTTCCTGTATGTAGGAGGATTATTTCTGATGGAAGTAAATGAATGAGTTCTGATTTTAAGTAGAAGGCTATCCCATAATCTTGGAAGACAGCTTGTATAGTGTATCTGTAAGTTTTTTTTTGTTTGTATTAATTTTTAGTTCCATGTCCCCAAATCTGATGATAGCTTCACCCACTAGCCATTTTAGCCATAAACTTTCAAATAGAACTAGATCTGACATTGCATTTTAGGCCAGGCAGAGGTGATCTCTATGTATTATAAAGGAAACAGAAAAGAATGACAATTCATTAAACTCGCTTCAAGTAGTTGTAGACCGTTGAGACTATTATATTATTGCAAGGAATAATTGTACCTTTTCGACTTGCTTCAGTTGTCTTATGTGGTGGCAGTAGAATATGTGCTGAACAATAAGTTAGATCAGTGAAGTA
This sequence comes from Protopterus annectens, assembly GCF_019279795.1. Taxonomy (NCBI): domain Eukaryota; kingdom Metazoa; phylum Chordata; order Ceratodontiformes; family Protopteridae; genus Protopterus; species Protopterus annectens. The sequence goes on along the minus strand of NC_056736.1, from coordinate 41,633,242 downwards.
TAAAGTAATACATTACTATCCAAAAAGTTACTAAACATACTTTTTAAAATTAGACAGGCTAGAGGAAATTCGTTTATGCCATATCCAGCTGCAATCCACAAATTTAAAACATTACTGCTATCCATACTTTCTCATGTTAAACCAAATAAACACATCATCATCATCATCCTAGGTGACTTTAACCTAAATCTTTTGTGCCCAATTAAGCATGATTTGAGGAGTTTATTACTTGCAGATCACATCCTATTCCACCTAGCAGAAATCCCAACTCAACTCACCCCAAATCTAAATTTCTGTCACCACTTGATCTCATTATTACAGCCCATCTCAACAATATTTCACCTATCTCATTATCCATAGTTAGAAATCATTTAACTATCACAGTTTTCCTACAAAATCTACAAGTCAAATACATTTCCAGGCTGCTATCCTTCTAACCTTAGTCCAGTCATAAAACCTCTGTTCTATAGTCAAAACCTGCTACTATAGCTTGGTAGCACTGCTTACACATTGCATACTTTGTTGGGGGGGGTCATTATTAGTCATCTGAACACATATTGAACATTCATAACTACCCACCTGGTAGTGTCTGAGGGTTTCTGATGGCTTTTGTTTTATTAGGTAGCAATTTGGTCATGATTGCTGGGGAATATGCTCATGCTCATGTCTCAGGACATATTTCTTCTCCTAGTATGTTCCTAGAGTCATTAGATTCTGTAACAGTTAGATTCCAGGGAAGTTTTCAAACCCATTTTTCAGATTTGCTGTATTTAGAAGGTGATCCACCTCTTCTCTTGAGTGTATCTTGACTTAAAAACTGTGTAGATACAACATTTTAATTTCTACTTCTTCTGCTAATAATAAGGGGAGACCACCAAGATAAAACATTGACATACATGCTATGATTTTTGTCTTCCTTATCTTGGTAGGAGTCATGCCACATTTGTTGACTCTTCATGAGTATTTTATACATAACTTTACTTTATCTCAAATTCACTTGTCCAGTCTTTCACTTTCAGACTTGACTTCTGGGACACCAGTGAATCACTCAAGCATGGTCTGCAGACATGCACAGGACATTATTACTAGTTATATTTGCTTATTTGGACTCTGTTTTTAACATTTGACTAGATATTCATTACTTTAGAAATACTGGTATGAGACAACCCATGTTTATTAGTTTGTGCATGTTCCAGAATGCTCACTCCATATCCCTTTAATGGTCTGATCTTGGCTCACTTATCTTTGCATCTATTTTCTTTTCTTAGCTGTGTCCTTCCATGCTGATACCCAAGTCATGATTAGCTCTAAACACAAACTTGCTTTAGCTGTTATTGTATGTTCACAGATTAAATCTATATCCATCATTCCAAATATGTTTTTGTTGCATATTCCAAAAATTAATGATGGATGCTTTACACTACCACACCTCTGCTACTTCTGAATTTTGAAGATATTTCTGAGATGTACAGTTATTGACTGATCAACAAATTATAAAACGTATCATGGCAAAGGGATATGCCTCTAAAAGGAAGATTGTGCTTTAGAAATTCATCCTAGTCATATATCTGATAAGGTCTTGCCTTCTATTTTTTATATCAGATTCTATTAGACAGTAAAAAACAGGCACGGATGCATCTCTCAATTACCAGTCCCCACCCCCTCCCATCGATCTGAAGCTAAATAGTGTTATAGAACATCTGTCAACTAAAATAAGGCATGCAATGTGGAAAGATCTACCTATCTTGTTCATGATGTGGTCTTATGTGTTCAGAAAATGGACAGCTCAATATGGCCTTAAATGCCGTTCAGTATTTTGGTTGTCTTAGTAGTATCATGGTTGCTGCCAAGAGGGACAATAGGCTAATAACTTACAGTTGTGATCAACTCCCCACACACATACTCCCTGAGGTTCTAATACTTTGTTTACATCTGCAGTAGGTAGCCTATCTACTATCCTGTACTCAGTGTCCCATCTGATGTTTTATGTGAGCATACTTGGTTATTAATATTAACTGCAATTGGCTACCTGTTTAGTTTAAATTGCCCTTGTCGGTAGCTGTACACACAAATAATGTATTTACACTTACCTGGTAATCCTTCTCAGCTAGGGACAAACCCTGCTGGTCTAGCAAGGAACTTCAGACTTTTTGACACCCACCCATGTAGGGATGTGGCCTGCATGGCATTGCATTCTGTACCTTAAAAGCAAATCTCATTATCTTATCGATCTCTTAAAGTCACACAACACATTCAAATACCTACTCAAGACAAATAAGTTCAAGTCAAAGAAAATCTTTAGGCCTCTGAACATCACCAACTGTCCCATTAGTATATTATATGCCACCTCAGCCTTACTCTGATATTATATTACATTGTTAAACAGCTACTTTTCCCTTCTCACATACCACTAATCTAAAAGCATTAAGATGTAAGCCTCTGGCAACACTGCACAATTTTTAACTTACCTCTCCTACTTCTTGCATTTCCATTCTTAACTTACCTTATTTCTCTTCCTTCCACATCAGTGGCATCATCGCTAAACACTTCTCATGTTCACAAGTCCACACACAAAAAGTGAGTCTTTCTATCATGTCAATTTCTTAATGCTAAAAGCATTAGAAACAAGACTGAGAACATAAGCTCTTTTCTGTGCTCTTCATCACCTGAGCTCCTTGCAATAACCAGTTCTTGGCTAAAGAACAGCCATCATCACATATACAATTATTTCTGTGGATATACTTATTCATTTGATGCAGGGACAGGTGCCAAATATGGTGGTAGTGATGTTATGCTACTGCACAAATCCTCTATTAACATCTCAGTTATTTCCTAAACTAATGTATCCATTGACTCCAGTTCCAAATGGTTACTAACTAATCTTCCAGTCAAGTACTGACAGCATCACTAGCTGACCATTGCCTGTCTACCACATTTGGCTTGCTTCACTCCACAAATTGAAAACACTACTGTTGTCCATACTTTCCCATGTCAAACCAAATAAATGCATCATCATCTGGGTAACTTTAACCTAAACCCTTTGGGCCCAATTAAGCATGATTTGACTTAATTTCTTGCAGCTCTCAGCCTACACCAACTAGCTGAAATGATAACTAGACTCATCCCCAAATCAACATTTCATTCACTTCTTGACATTATTACTAAAACCCATCTCAACAATATTTCATCTATCTCTAGTCAGCTATCCATGTTTAGCGATCATTTTCAACCACATTCTCCATAAAAAGTCTACAAGAAAAATACCTTATCAGGCTGATATCTTTCAGACCTTAGCTCCTTCATAAAATCCTAATTCTATACTAAAAGATTGCCACTACTGCTTGGTCACCAATATTCTCCTTTTCTGATGCCAACATTGCGATTAGTAAACAGACGTATTCTCACTTCAAGACACCAATTGTCCTGTGATTGCAATGTTACTGAAAGATCCCAAAATTAAATGTTTCACTTAAATCCTCAAGGAAGCTATGTGATAAAGCCTTTGAAATGAAGAAACAAGACCGCACTCCCATCTGGTAATCTTTCATTTCCTGTCTTCCTCTAAGAATTCTCAAGTCATCCCACATACTCATTTACCAGAAATGCAGCCACACAAGAAAGAGAGACCCCCCCTCATATTTAATTCTAACTTTTTACTTTTCAAAAATAACCTCTAAACAAATGTTAACCCTAATTCAACAGAATCCTAAGAACTCAACACCTGGCCCTAACTATATCTGCCCTTGGTTCTTGTACCACTGAAGAAATCTTGCCACCATCCCTCATAATATTTTAAACCTGTGCCTCACCACTACTGCGCCAAATATCTGGCAATCCTCTTTTGTCATATCAATAACAAAAGAAACCAAGCTCTCTTTTTTGGAGACATATCTGACCTATTTCCATCTTATCCATCTTTGGCAAAATTATTGAATAAAATCATATGCAATAAACATATCACTTAGCTATAAAATGCCACCTGCTCTCCCTCAAACATCATGGAATCTGGGCTGGTAGGAGCACGATGGCTACTATATAGGAACACTACTGCTAACATTTTAACTACTATGGATAAAGGAAATCCTACTGCAACTCTGAACACTGACCTAACCATGCCTTTGACATGGTCAACATCCCAGTTCTAATTCTTCATTTGCAAGACATTGGGATCAGCCCTGATGCCACTGCATCATTCAAAGACTGTCCAATCAACTATTTGTCTAGGTAAATATAGGACACTGTCTTTCCAAAAGCTCCCCCTTTCACTGTGGAGTTTTACTTGGTTCCTTTCATGCACCTCTTCTGTTCTAAATCTTCATCAACACATTTCTACTAGAACTGAGCCATTTATCACTACTTCTTTACATAGATGATATAGTAATCTATAGGCCCAATCCATCACATCATAAAGCTGATATGCAACTTTAAAAGGGCCTGCTTCAGCTACAGCACTGGCAAAATTCAAAGAAACTACTGCTCGATGCCAAAAATACATGTTTTTAGGCACCCATAAAATATTATCAAGTTTCCCCATTACATTCATATCCTTGAAAACAATCCCATTAAAACTAGCACTTCCTTTAGATATTTAAGGATTTGTCTAGACCACTTACTAAACATTCATGAGTTCATAGAAAAGTTGAGAGCCAAGATAAACAGACTACCCTTCAGGACCAACAAAATTTCTTTCAGTTCACCTCATATCCAGCAAGGGCTGCAGTAGAAAAGGCATCATCATTGTTCATCTTAAGTATAAATTCCCCTTGTTTGCATCTGCCTCTGTCAAAAACATTGCCTCCAAAAAAACATTTAGACTCATATTTACTTCACCATGAAATGAACACCACTGCTTTACTCTTACAAAGGTTAAGTGGCTTCCAGTAGACGCTATGCCAAATCTTCTTCTTCTTGGTTTTTTACTCTTCAATATACTTAAACTTAACCCTCTTTCCCCCATCTCTTCTAAAGATTTTACTCCCACTCAAACCTATAACCTAAGATGTCAAGCCAGAGTCAGTCCTTCCCTGTTCTGAGACTGAACTCTACTAGCATTGTTCTTCTGTACTGATCCCAAATCTATGATAGTCATTTCCTACTGATTTTACTGAGCACTCTGCAGAGTTCAAGCAATACTTACAAAACATGTTGAATACAAGTTGATCTAAAGGACATGACACCTGAACTGATATCTCCAACTCCATAATATTTTTACCTCTGATGTATCTGATCCACCTGATTCACTCAGTCATCCTAAACAGTGATTTACCTTGCCACACCACTACTGCTGTAAACTCACCACACATAATCTAATTCCCTCTTTCAATTTATTGCTGTCAGTTATCTTTTCTATCCTAGCTACTACTGCCCATATCTCCACCACTTCTATTCCTCCTACTTTAATTATATTCTACCTTATGTAAATGTAAAAATGTTTTTTACACCTTCTATGTACACATTGTTAGATTTTCTTTGCTTTCTTAAAAATATAAATCGTGTTTTTGTACTGTACTTTGATTTGTATGCAACATGCACTGAACCTGAAATTAGTCACTGATCAATGTTGTACCAGCCTGTAACTGGTCATTGATTGATCAGTGTTCTACCCCAGTACATAAATTTAAATAGACATGAAAAAAAATGTTGATGGCCAGTTTTTCTGAGCCAAATCATAAGCACATTGGATAGAAGCTTATGAAGCCACAGTCCTTTGTCTTAAATTAAATGATGTTCCCATCTTGCTGGCCCAGTGCATTCACATCACCTTACTGATGAAATCAAAGATCTTAAATGTGATTGTAGAGTCACAAAGCATTCAGTAACACAAGCACTAAGATTCTCGACCACATTTCTTTCGATATTCTATCCTGAATTACTTATTTTTTATTCTATACCTGAATGTTTTCTGTCTACAGGGTTGCAAGACAATCTTGTATTACTCAGATGCATCCTATGGCTGTAGCTGAACTGAAACTGACTTGAATCAGGGTTAGATTTTATAAAACTCATGGTATACACGTATTACCTTCTGATTTGTATAAGAGATCTGTGAACTCTACCTCAGTCATGGTTTTGTAGGTTATAAACAAAATGATTCAGGTGAATTTTTTCCTTCATGCAAGACAAGTAAGAATACCTTAATACCTGAGTATTTCTGCCATTAGTTCAGTAAGGAGTTCAGTGAGAGAAATGTAAGGCAACTATGGATGACAAAATGTTTGATGACCAAATTGTGAATAGATACCTAATCATCAAGAACTTGAAATATGCTCTGATGCATTAAAAAAAGAATAAAAAATTATATATATATATATATATATATATATATATATATATATATATATATTTTTTTTTTTTTTCTTTTTTTTTTTTTACAGAGGTAGCTTCACAACTCTGCTATCACCATCACCCCCCTCTGTTTATGTAAACTAACTGTAATTTCACTGTAAATCAGATTAAGGGCAAATTTCCAAAATAAATAATTTTCAATTTCAGTATATAAATTACATCACTCACTAATTTTTAATCACACTTTTGCATATCAGTCACAAGTGACTGGCATTTCTGTTCCTTGTCATAGAAGAAAGACATTTTTTTCATACAAGAAGCAAGGTCTTATACCCATTTTTTTAAATCTAGTAAGATTACTTTAATGCATAAGCATTTCTCCCTGTATCTATCACCAATGCAGAATGCAAGTTGTTTAATGAGTATTGTCTTGAGAATATTACATCCTCTTTGATACATTACAAGCAGATTGATTTTGCTAAGAGCATTCCCACATCTGGTGCTTGGGTTCATTCCCATTAATGGTAACGTTTAGAAAACTGGAGTTTAAACCTCCTCAGGATATATCTGCAGTACTGGTGATGTTATACTATGCAAGAACTTGTTGGGATCTTCAGTTGTTTTTGCAAGAATGCTGCCTTACATACTGCATGATTTTGAATGTTAACTGCACCTTTCTGAAAGTGCTTCTGAGAATCTTGACAAACATCTTCCAACTACCATGTTTTCATCAGACCTAAAAGCAGCTGCTTGGGAAAAAGGTATTCCCTCAGTTCAGTTATGTCCTTAGCTGTATTGTTAAGAACCTAGAAAGTGCTGGTAGAAACATTGCTTTCCAGTACACACAGCTGACAAACCAACATTTTCCATTCTGTCTTTGGAAGACTTATATGAAGATTCTGAAAGTGCCTTCTATATGATGCAGTATCTGAGCACTAAAGCTATCTTAACAAATTAGAAGAAATTTCCACTTAATCCCAACACCTTTCTACTGAGGGGCTTCAGCTACATCTAAATACACTGTCTGACCTGCACTTCCTTGACATTATAAATGTTAACTCTGTTCTACAAATATTTAACCATCCTACCAGACTTCACAATATCCCTGACCTAGTCCTCACTGACATGGCCGCTTTCTGCACATCTCCATATGCATCACCCTGCTTTGTTAAATTAGACTATACATTTGTGACACTTTACTTTAAAACTTGCAGTAGTTCCACTGTGATTATTGGCTTTACAAAAGAAAACCATAATCAGTTACTTGATGACCTAAATAAATTTCACTGTAATACTCATCTAATGGATCTCTTTGCTAAAGCTGCTACCTTTGCCTCTGACTTCAACTTCCACATAAATAGTTGCACTGATAAGGTAGACATTATCCACACCAAATATAAGGAAACAGTTAAAAACAAACTTCTAAAAAGGAATCATCATATAAATAAATAATATAATAGGAAAAACATACTGTAATGCTTATGAGAGTCTGTATACCATCTGCCATAACAGTACTTTTAAGCAAAGTAACAGAGACCCTAAGGGAAACATTAAACATTAGGAAGCTCAGAGCTGAGTATGAACTTTATGTAATAACTAAAAGCAAAAAATATATAGAAATCTTTCTTTAACTATGTCAGGGAGTAATGAACTGATACTCAACCATTTTCTGAGAGAGTCCACAATAATACCATACACTGTGACACAGAGGAAATAGCTAATATCTTAGCTGACAAATTTAGTGAAAATTGCACTCCATCTACATTTATAGATATTGTGGATATTCCACAATCCTAGCCACCACCTTTAATTACTAGGGAACACATTTTCTCGGCCTCTCTCAAAAGCTAAGAACACCTCATCCATGCACCCTGATAATATACCAGGTAACCTGGTTAACTGTTGCAATCAGGCTGATTTAGTCTCTTTAATCTATGCCTGTGCACTGCTTACACTGCTGAAGGCTGTGAAACAGCCATTGTAATGCCATCACACAAGGGTGGTGACTATGGCTCTGTTAGTCTCATTAGCTTCATATGTAAAACTATGGAGCATATTATCTCAGACCTTGTTAATCTAGATTATTGAAAAAGTCATAACCCTTGACCCTCATCAACTCAGCTTTGTCAAAGGAAGGTGCAACCTCTCTAGCCTCATTAATTTATTCAGAAAAGTAGTCAAAGCAGGGGATGGCAGTTTGCAGTAAAAACATTAGTTAACCTGGTCAAGGCTTCTGACAATATTCCCATGATGTGGATGGCTAAATGGTTATTTAACAGAACCCATATATGGTTACAGTCACAGGTGCAACTTCTGAGAGTATACCGCTGCACTCACTGTTGAGCCCTCTGTTGTTTGGCATTTGTTTCTCAACTCTATAGGCCTACACTTCTGGATCATGGTTATCTAAGTTTGCAGAGGAATTATTCAATCTTCTGCAGACTCATAATTGCTCTGAAACAGGTTTGAATATGTCAATAGTTGGTCTAATGACAATGGTATCAAATTAAATGTGAAAAAAAAATATTGCATACTTCATTCTGACATACAAAACATTTTCACCTACAGTATAGGTGATGCATCCCACCAATCTGAGACTGTTATGGGGGATCTAGGCAGTCATGCTGACAATTCTTATTATAAAGTTCACACAGTACTTTGGAAAGCCTTCCATCTGGATCATGTAATTTCCAAAGCTTTCTCCACTAGATACAAAAAAGTCTCAACAAATAAAGTAGACAAGTTGGCATGATAGCTTCATATCCCAACATATCCATCACCTCTGGAACAAATGTCTATCACACAGCATCCCTGTCACCTTCAAGGTAAACTTAGATAATTGGATTGGCAGTCATGTATTTTATCTGATCATTCTTGCCTTACTGGAGACAACTTTTGAAACATTTTTAGCTAGGCTTGTAATGGTCTGTAGACTAAGTGCTTAGCGCTTACCTAGCAGCCTATAAGCTTTTGAACATATGCCATCTTTAGTGCAAGGGACACTTTGTGGATAGCTAATAATATATATTGTTCAAGTTCAAGTTTATAATGAATGATTGGACAAAACTTGTTCATTCAGAAAAAAAACATCAGATTAAAATATTCACAGCATAAATCAGATATCTATTCTTTTCTAAAAACAATATTGCTCATTCTAAAAGAGACATTTAGCATAATGGTTATGGTCTTCATCTTTCATGTACAAAATTCAATCCTGATCTTCAGTTAATGCCTGTGTTGTTTTTTCATTCTTTCCCTGTATCTCAGTAGGCTTTCTCTGGCCTCCAAAAAGCATGCATCTCAAACTCACTCAAGAATGAAGTTGTGGGTAGCAACACAGCCTATAGATGGCATCGTTTGGGAGAAGAGTTGTATAGATTAACCACTTTTGGCATCAACTCTGTTGTGCAGTACTCTAGAACAGTGCTTCTCAAACTATCTGTGGGGAGGACCACATGTTTTTATTTCCAGTCTGTCAAGGACCTCTAGATTTCTCAACTGCATGCAACAAAAGTTAATTACTAGAAAATGAATAAAAAAAGACAGACAAAATGCAAGCCCAGGTTATTTATTAAATTCAAGATAATTTCAGTTGAAAGACTGTAACTTTGCAAACATCATGAGTGAAATTACTAATCTTTAAATTAAATATCTATATAGGCACACTTTGAATGAGCACAATAAATATATACTTATTTGTAATGTGACAAATGAGATTCTTTCTTGATTATTAACTTATCCAACCAAGGCTGGATTGATGACAATGTTACTCATATGAGATAATGTATATCTAAACTTTTTCTATGTTTTGTTTTAATAACACTCAGTAGCGAAACCTGTCTCACAGAGGTATGTTGATGGGAATGGAAGAAGTGATTTTAAAGCAATTTCAGCAAGTTCAGGATATTCACTTTTAATGTTTAACAAAAATGAGGCAAGTGAGTGATGTATTTTCAAATTTCATCTCCAATCCTTCATCAGTAGCCAGTTCCAACAATTTATCTTTTAAAGTTATAGGCAAATTTACATTTTCTTTTGATGAATAAAATGGATTCCAGATCCATGAATTTCCTATATCTGGGTCTTATTTTGATGAAAAGCAAAATGCAAAGCATTCTGTCTAATTTGTAAGGTTCTCAGTGATAATTACTGGGTCTATATTAGAACATCGAACTAAAACAAGTTTGAACATTGTAATATCAAACCCTAAAGTCCAAAAGTGGAAAATAGCAAAGCCACGGCCCATCACATTTTTTCCTAGGGAAATAAATCGGTGGGCCATTTTTGGGGGGGTTGCTCTTTCCTCCACTGTGGTGCAATCTCGTAGTTGGTATATTTAAGTAGGGGTGTGTGGGGGCACAGTCCCCCACATTGGGGAAAAAATTGCTGTTCTGTGTTTTTTGTTTTGTTGGGTTTCGAACATAATGGTTCGATATTACAATGATCAAACTTTTGTCAGTTTGACGTTGTGATATAGACCCATAATTATTCACACATATGTATGCAGTATCAAGATTATCAACTACTTCACTGACAACAGTCGATAAATTATGGAATATTTAATAACAATCTAAAGAGACTGGGTTCTTCCAAGCTTCTAGCTTTCGCTTCTGCCCTTCAATCTTATCTGCTACAGAAAAGCATGTTGCATTTCTTCCTTGCTCTTCCATGGCATTAGCCATTTCCTGAACACATTGATCTATGGTGTCACAGGAAAGTCATACTTGAGCTACTTGCTTTGCTGCAGACTGACCCAACATTTCCAAGCAAATATCTTTGATGCATTCTTTCACTTATGTCTCAGCAACTATGTTTTGTTTTAGTTTTTGCAACCCAAAGTGCAATTTTATAAGAAGCTCACAAAGCACCAGTGCTAATATATGAAAGAGTGAACATCTGCTTCTGTTGACTTTTTAATTCAGTACTCTTTTTTCAAAGAACTGTCTTGGTTTTGAACTTATTTCTCTATGTTTTATATGTAAATGCCTCTTAAGCTTCAATTGTTTCATTGCTTCATTAGTTAGTACTTCTCCACATACTTTTCTTTGAACTGTGCTTTTCTAGAACTTCTCCATCTACTATGGTACAAAACCCAGCTCAGTATATGAGGGATCATACTTCCAAGAAAAACTAGTACAGACTCTTTCATTACTTCCAAATCACTTCCATTGTCATCATTAGGATTATTGCAACATTCAGAAAAGGTGCATCTTTTCTTTACAAAAAAGTCCATTCATCTGTAAATAGTTAACAGAAGCTTTACTTTACTCAAGTACATATTCATCATAAACTATACATTTAATAAAATGTCTCATTTCCTCACTGTTGTCAAATTGCAGGATATTCTGCAAAATAAGGATCAACTAACAGGTGTGCAAGCTGCACCCCCCCCCCCAAATACACACACCAACAAATTATTCACAGCTCTCAGCCTCTTGATCAGTTCCTATCCACAAATAAGTAATACCGGCAAAATGTACGCCAAGCAGATTTATATATAAAAAAGGCATATCTTGCAACCTCCTAAATCAAGGATATAGCCAAAATCAGTGACAGTGGAAAGGTATTAGAACAGGGACAGAGACAAAATCAGGGACATATTTTAAATATTGCATTTGCCTACTTAAGGCTTAACAGCAGCAAGCAGTTCCTGAAGGGTAGAACGTCTAAAAATGAAATGTTTGCTATTATATACAGAGTAAATTTTTTGCCAGAAAAAAAATAACATGCTACAGTGAAAAGGTGTTGAACTCTAACTAGTTCTTAGCATCTTACCTATAAAACTCCTGAACACCAGCTAGAAATAATGAAAAAAAGTGGCACATATGCACATTTTAGTGGTGGTAGTCAGATACTACTAGATAACAGCAGCAGCTTTTCCAGTATTGGTTAAGCTTTCGTTTGATAATATGAAATGCCTTACAAGCTCCTTTTGGGACAAGATAAATGAAATATTAATATACACATTTTCATACCTGAGGTGAAAATCACACTCGCTGACCATGCAAATAGCAGACATTCCTGATCTGTCCTCTGAAATGCTGTTCCACAATGCTATCATGTGGACACTGTCCCATTACCTGGCTAGTTCTCCCCAGTTACCATAAGCACTGTTTAAACCTATCAGTGTACATACTGCATTCAGCTTTACTTCAACAATGATTATTTGGATCTAATTTAAGACTTTTATTTCAAATTTTGTAGCAGAAACACTAATAGACATTTGGAAAACAAAGCAATACAGTCTCACAATGAACGCAGCCTTAGCATTAAAACATTTCTGCCCTTAAAGCTCATATTCATTGACACAGCATTGAAACTACATTCCAAGAAAATGCATCTGGCCAGTGGTGGTTAGAGTTTACCTTTCAGCTACTTTCAAATCATAGGCCCCTTGCATAGATTTTTTAGGACCATACATACATGAGTGTGTTTTCTGATTCACCTTCCTGATTGTATTAAATTATATTCCTTTTATAATACTGCACCACTTGTGAGAGTGTTTTAAATTTTCAGGTTTGAACATTTTTCTAGTAAGCAAAGAAACAAAATGTTGTTTGTCTTTTCCCGGTTAGGGGTCGCCACAGTGAAACTCCAGTCTGCTAATGATTGGCAGTAGATTTTTACAGTGCCGAGTTGCCAGCCTGACACCCAACCTTCAATGAAGGCACACCCATTCATGCATGTCTTTTGAATGCCACTCGACGACAGGGAGGACATGCAGACTCCACACAGAAGGCAATTCAGCCTAGAATCGAACAAGAGAACCTTTTGCTGTGAGGCAACAACACTACCACTGCACCACTGCAGCTGCCAAAGAAACAAAATGTATGAACCAATAATGACAAAACTGCCCAACTCAGAACATTTCAATGATAAAAGTCTACTCAAACTACTAACAATCCACCATCAATGTGCACAATTTATGCAGAAGAAAAAGTCATCTGAATAATTCAACATTAAAGAGATCTGTAACTAATGAAGAGGTTGCTGCTAGTAAACAATTTTATATTTCAGTGTTTCATCTACAAATTCAGTGCCTGCTGCCCTTAAAGAAGAAATTGGCCAACTTAAATTACAAAAAAATGGTAAGCTGGTGATATTGCAACAGGAATGGATGGCATACTGACAGATTCACAGTTAGTTGTCATCTCATCCAAAGGCGTGCGTAACTGAGTACTGCACACCTAACCACTATAAATTAAAATACAGTATCAGTAAACTATTTAAAAGCTGTGGGAGTACAACCCACAGCCTTCTGCATCAAAAGCAGGAATGTCACATGTTGTGCTACTAACAAAGCTTTGAGCTTCTTCTGCACAATACTGATATGATTTGCTAAACAACAGTTGCCCGTTGTAAACAGCATGAGTAGCAGCAAATTTATCCTCCCACAAAGCTCATAATTTCTTGCAAAATGCTCTTGACTATAGTTCTCAACCATACAGGGACAAATCTCGACAGAATCAGGGACAGATCCAGAAATAATCAGGCGCACTTAAAATATTATCACTATTAAATGGAAACATTAACAGAATAAGATACTGTGAATTAATACACAGCTTATGAAGTTGATGAAATCTATACTTCTAATTATTGTCATTATTTGTTAATAGTGAATGTCTGCTGAACAGTGAGAGCAGACCATGCACCTCACAGCACATCCTGCACATACTGTAGCACTGCATGTATCAATTATACTCTATGTGTTTTTTTATAACAAAGATACAAATAAAAAAAGTGAATAAGTACAGGAATCTGTCTAGTTCCAACCTCACCACTATGAGTGCTGAGGAGAAAATAAAAAACAGATAAACTAGCAATCTTAAACCTTTGTTGATGAGCGCAGTCACAATAATTCCCAAAAATCATGAAACCCAGGTAATGTTCCAAAGCAACAAGCCTTTATTCATCACAGATAAGCAATCCTCAAAAAAAAAAAAATCAGAAATATTTAGAAAGATGCATGGAAAATATATGTATTGTTTAATTTTAAACCAGCCTGTTCATGGCAAACATTATAAACAGTGTTGTAAAAGTGAATTTTATAACAGCAAGTACCCACACCCACACTCTACTAGTGATTAGATCAAACTAAATCCTAGTTAAGGAAAACACTACCTATTTGCAACCCACATTCCAAGATCAGGTATTTAGAAAAGGACAAAAAGAAAAATCTAGAAAAGCTAGACTTCTAACTGCATGATACCTTAAACCTCTTGCATCAGAGGCCTCATGGGATATATGCAAATCTCCCTTTAGGGATATCAGGTATTTCAGCTAAATAGCAATTCTGAACATCCATGACTTTTTCTTCTACTTTCATTTTTAAGTCTATTGATGGACAGTTTCAGGCCATTAAAGCCAAACCCCTTTAGCTATGGGCATGCATGCATGCTTCTGCACTCTTACGACATCATCAGCCTCAGCACAGCATAAGAGAAATGTTTGACGTTTGGAAACACAGGGTTCTCATACCCAGCTGATATTCATAAACATTAGGGTGTCTACAAAATATCCCAACTAACAAACTAAAACAAAGGGTAAAAATGTCACGCAGATAAACAACTGGCTAAAAAACACAAAAAGAAAAATCTAGCAAAGCTAGACTTCTAACTGTGTGATACCTTAAACCTCTTGCATCAGAGGCCTCATGGGATATGGGTTTAAGGTATTACACAGTTAGAAGTCTAGCCCAGGGATTCATGAAGCTTGCGCCAGGCGCAGGAGTAGCATCGGCGATCTAATGCCAAATATGGCCACTGAGCGATTCAGGTACGTGCTGTTTCCACACGCACTACCAGCGTAGGCCAGAGCAGCACAGCTCCCGGTGCATGTATGCTAATTACCCCATGCGCAGCAGTGTAGCATGCAAATGAAGGTATATAGCAATTCATAAAGTGATGCAGGTGTAGCGTAAGCATGCAGAAATGTAAACCAAAAAAAACGGTTTACATTTTTTCAAACATAAAATCGGAGCCATGAAAGTAGACCAAACTTACGTATTATAATGTTAATATATGCCAATGGCTAAATATATAGCCAATGGCATAAAAAAACATGCACAGCACATAAAAAATAACATTTAATGTCATGGCTACACTAATGCAAAGTAAAATCTGAGTGCATCGGTGCACAAATGGGATCACAATGAAAATATATTTAGATGCCATAAAACTGCAATGTAACACAATTCATGAATTCCCCATAATAGTCAATGGCATGCATGCTGCACCACAACCATGGCACAAGGGTTGCTAAGGGTCTGTGACAGTTTTCTGCATGGTAACAAGGAATTAGTAGTCAATGCCATGCAAATGAGTCAAGTAATACTGAATTGCAAAATCCCCGATGGTATAAGGATGTACCATACAGCATAGAGGTACAACGCCAAGGTGTGGCCTGGAGATAAACATGACATCAAGAGAGGGGTAAGCCACCTTAGCTGTAAGCACATTGGAGCATTGCTAATCTGGGTTACCTGTTGCTAAGCAAAGCCACAGGATAGGGGTGTGGAAGTAGCCATAGCTTTGCTTAGCTGAGAGCACACAAGGTAACCAAAAGTGCATGTGAACGTGGATGAAAACGCACTCGAAACCCAGTAAACGGCTGTGCACGGTGTGCACCATAGCTGAAACAGGAAGGATATGGGAAGACAATAAGGAAATGCTGCAGCATGGTATTTGGAGTACAAATGAGTAATTAACACCTAGGAACTCACCGTGGGCCATTGACAACAGCTAACATGGCTGCTAGCAGCTACCTGCAGAACAGGAAAGGGGAGGTACAGTACTGCAAAGAAAAGAGAACTGTCACAGCAGAACAAAGCAAACTTGCAGTAGATCAGCTACATAACACATTTCGTAACACAATCGTGGGTTGGGAAAGTACAAAACAAGAAAGCAGGCAGCTTGATGCATGCCTGACAATGGGAGGGGAATTGGGTTGAAAAGTGAAATAAAGGACAATAGATGAATCATGGCAGCCAAGCGTAAGTCAACAACAAAGGGCCCACAATAGCAGTACCTGCTGTAAAACCCATAATTAAGATACCCTGCAGCTGGAAGTGCACATACACACCCAATTACCCCAGCATCATCCATTGCACAGTAGTATAAGGTGGGAAAGCCCCACACACACACTTGTGTATTCCCAGATACTCTGCACCATTGGTGTATACAGACGGGGAACTTTTAATATGTACATGTTAGGGACTGCCATAGCATTGATTCACCAGCATGTGTTGGAGACTGACGGTGGTGTGGAGGATGATGCTGACAACCATCTCAGGCACTGGAGGAGGAGAAGAGTGTTCAGACCAAGGATAACCTACCAGGGGCTACATGATCTGGAGATAGTAGAGTGTTACAGGGTGGGCAGGGACACTATACAGCAACTTGTTGAGCTGTGCCGGCCACACCTCAGAGCCAGAAATAACAGAGGGGAACCCAACCCAGTGGACATGAAGGTATGTGTAAGCTTGAGAATACTAGCCACAGGTACCTTTCAAAGGCCAAATGGGGATATCATGGGGATCTCACAGGAATCAGCATCCAGGGTACTCCATCCATTCCTGGATGCCATGTTACCACATGCCAATAAGCACATATACTTCCCCCAAACGCAGAAGGAGCTGGCCAGCAATATGCATCTTTTCCACCATGTGGCAGACTACCCAGAGATACTGGGTGCAATAGACTGCACGCACATACACATCAAAACACCACCCAGTGAGCAGGGTAGGTGCTACATAAACCGCAAGGGATACCCCTCCATGAACTGCCAGGTCATGTGCAATGCCCAGGGCATTATCATGGATGTGTGCTGGTGCTGGCAGCCCTGGAAGCTATTACAACTCCCACATCTGGCATGCCTCACAGCTGTATCAGGTATTTTCCAGGGGGGACATCCCATATGGCCACCTGGTGGTGGATGTTGACTATGCACTGGAACTGTAGATGATGACTCCCATCAGAAATGCACACACAGCCACGCAAGAACGCCATAATGAGCCACACGCAGAAACCAGAATCATCATTGAGCGCGTGTTTGGGATGCTGAAATCACGGTTCCATTGCTTGGACATACCTGGTGGAGCCTTGCAGTACTCTCCAGGCCCATGTGCCCACATCTTCATAGTATGTGCCATGCTACACAATATGATCCTGTGGAAACAGTTGCAGCAGGGACAGAATGGTGAAGGCCCTCACAGCCCACCACCATTGCCAAGGGCCCCACAGGCACAGAGGGACTCAGACCATGAACACCCTGTGCCAGCCCCAGTAGGCAGACGAAGGCGTGCCCAGTATGCCCATGCCTTGGCAAAGAGGGAACGTATAGCACACACACTGACAGTGTAGGCACCTATGGACTGACACCCTTCTCCATCTGCACACACAGCAAACATGGATGGAACACACACATGACCACCTGTAAATTGTCATGCATAGGCAGTCTACTGTGTGCATCCTACATAGGGAGCCCTCAACTATTGTACACACAACTGCCATTGGCACAAGGTAAGTTAATACCTGAACAGTAAATGAAGCTATCAGCATGTGTCCATACTGTATGTAAGGTTCATAGATACATAGATAGGAACATGCCTAACTGCCCGAGGCCAGTCATAAGCATAGCCAAAAAGTGTCTGCTGTTGCCATCCAATTGATTAACTAACTGTCCCTCTGTGGAGCAGAGTCAATTGCGGGATCCCTGGGGTGTATCCACTGTTCCCCACCCAATTTGCAAGGATTCCCTGGAGTGTTAGTGAGGGGTTGTGTATAATGCAATCAGGGATGTAGTTCCAAATAATGGGGAGTACCCGTGACAGGAATCTGTCACTGCAGCATCTTCCAGTTATAGTTGTGGCAAGGTTTAGCTCATTACAATGTGTGGTTCACTGTGACATGGATGCCCATAGGTAGAGCATATCCATTACGCCTGACTTGGACACGGCTTTGTTGGCCAGCAAATATCATCCCTGAGTAAACGAGATGCCACTGAGTAATGCATGAGTTTATGCAGTCTGGCAACATATGATACATGTCTGAGGGCATTATCCCTCTATGCGAGGTACATTCGTGGCCCTTCCAGCTGTCAGATGTGTCTTCTGAGGTGCATCCAAAATGGGTTATCATACTCAATGATGCGATTGATGACTGATGAGTAAATGGGCACAATAACCTAAGTTTGTTTAGATGTGAACACTTAAGTAATCAGATGGCCTACATAGATGGATGTCCTAACTACTTCGCACATATGACTGTCAAAGGAGAGATCACTATGTAATGTAGTCCCCACATACCCATTACATCGTCTGAATTATACTGTCTGCCACTCATGTGTTAATATGTGTGTGTGTAGTTTCCCAAAATGGAATGACCATGCAGTATGTGGCCTTTATCTGGAGGCCATCACTCTGACACCCTGTGTTGGTCTACGTGAGGCCCCTTGAAGGACGTCTCTGACAGCTGGACTGTCAGTTATGGCTCCCAGTCTGCAGTAATCGCCAAACACGGCCTGCTGTAGTCCACCTGTGTTTGCCCATACCTCTGAGAAGTATATAGCAAACAGTAGGGGTCCCAGGACTGCGTCCTGTGGGACACCAGTTGTGACTGGTCAAGAGTTGGACCTGGAGGCTGCTAGGCTTACCTTGTGGGTTCTGTGTGTAAGCCTGTTGGCAAACCAACCTATGATGTATGGGTGTATGCACTGGCTGGTGAGTGTAGAAATAATACCTGAGTGGGGAATGGTGTCAAAACACTTGGCGAGGTCCAGGTAATATGTGTGAACTACCACACCCCACACCTAAAGTCTAGGTGGCTGTAAGATGTCAAACTGGTCCAGTAGGCATGATCTGCACTCAATCAAGGTGACCTGGGTTGGGTCAAGTGTCTGGAGGTTACCATTGTCTATGTTAATGAGTGCCATGAGGATGCACTCCATAGCCATGCAGAGCAGGCTACTCAGGCCTATGGGGTGGTAGTTACCATGGTCAGTTGTGTCACCACCTTGGTGGAGTGTAATAGCTGTTGCCATGTGCCAGTGAATGGCCATGTAGCCTGTGTAGAGACTGATGTTGAATTGCTATATTAGGTGGGGGGGGCACTTTGTCTTGTAGTGTCTACAGGATGCAGTCTGGGACACCATCTGCCTCCATTGATGCTATGTCATGTTATTTGAAAGGGCCATTACCACCTGTATGTCAGAGATGTCTAGGATACTGTACATTCTGGGTATTGTTGTGGGCCCAGTAGGGGGCAAAGCTTGCTCCGAATGTATCATCACGTGTGTTGGTGATATCAGTAGGGTCAGTATATTCAGTGCAATATTGCACCAGCACAATGCAAATCTGTGTGTTACTGCTTATATCCTTGACATAGCCAAAGAAGCCTTTGTGGTCATATTCCAAATCCTTGTGTAGGAGTAGCTAGTCCTGGTTTAACTTTGATGGCATGACCCATACATCTTTGAAGGTGCTTATAGAGTGCATTCGTAATTCTGTCTGTATCTTGAGCAGTGTCATCCCTGAGCATGGGGGCTGTGAACCCTCCCACCTCTGCATTAGTACTGTGGATTCAGCTGTAGGAAAGGTATTCACTGTGTGTTCCTTGGGTGGGGGAAATGGTTGTGAGTAGAAATTATCAGTGAATAGTTCATGGTCAGATCTAAACAGTGAATTATTTACCTCTGCTGTAGTACACCTGTTGCACATGTCAGTGATTACCACTTCTAGTATGTTTTCATCTCTCATCTACCAACTGATACAGGCCATATGAAGTGATAAATCCCAGGAAGAGCTGGGCCTGGAAGTGAATACTCGAGTAGGTTATCCAGTTAAGTGTAGGGTAGCTGACATTGATCAATAACAGGGTGTCTGGTAGGACTGTCATGCTTACCACTATCTCCAGATAGTTGTAGTGGTGTTCCTGGGTCATGGAGGGTTATCTGTAGCAGCTCACAGTTTGCATTGCAGTCGTGGCTGATGTTAGCTGCAAATGGATGATCACAGAGGTATCATGCTGCTCCACTAACTTGGAGGTGTAGGTATCCCCGATGAATATGGATACACCCCCTCCATGTCTGTGCCAGTCCATGTACAGTGGCTGAAATGTGTGTTATGGGTTGTAGTCTGGTAGTGCCGGTGTGCTCACAGGAGCCTTATACAGGTCCTACTCACAGAACAGATTTAGATGTTGTTCATACTGAGGGGTGCTGTGAGTGAGTGCATGTTGTGAGTACTACCCCTGGTGTTGTGTAGCCTAACCCTCATTGGTTCCGCTATTGTGCAGTTCATGGAGGTGAGATCCACCTCTGAGACCTGCCTAAAAATGGCACCATGGGTGCGCTAATAGCCTTGGCCAGCATTCCAAAGCCTTAGGCTGACACATGCAAGTTGGTATGGCATTGTTGCAGACATGTATCCCATCTGTGCTTGTGTCCCATCTTTCCTGTAGATAACCTACTGGTAAGCAATACAAAGCCTGAAACCTATACATGTCCACTAGCTTCCACAATACCTTTTGGTGTGATTATGTATCAGTAGTCTGTATGCCATTGCTGTACTTAACTGTTGTCTGACTACATGGTGAATTTACATTGTATATTGCGATCAGAAAACTCTATATAATCACATATAATGTTAGAGATGGCCTGCACTGTAGAGGTTTACAGATAGGTAGTAGGCTATCTGCCCAAGGGCATTTAGAAGCATAGCTACAGTGTGGTGGCTTTACCTGCACCATTGATGAAGTAACTGAGTCTCTGTCAAGCATAGCCAATGAAGTGATTCCAGGCAGAGTTGCTGGAAGCTGTTGAGGACTGGTGTGCTGTAGGGTGATAGGGGCACATAGTGATCTCAAAAGGGCATGTTAACATGACAAACCAGCAGCATTCAATTTCCCCAACACGCCTTGCATCTGTAAAACTGGAGTGACTCCCCACACCCTGGCTGTATGTGTCTGGGACACATGACCCCAGGGGTGTATATACTGTTGGCCAGTCACACATCAAGGTTTCCCCTGAAGTATGTCAGTGAGTGGCTAATCCAAAAGTAGTAAGGATGTTAATGTATAGTCTCTCAATTCATGTGTCATGTCGGTAATTCGAGAAGCTCACTGGGTGTGGGTGGCTCCGCCTGTTGTGTATCCAAGCTCACACATAAGACACATGGACATAGGAAATAGGCAGAAGGAACGTTAATGTCAATAGTGTAATGGCTACAGCATTTGCATAATATCTGTGCAGTCCTGGTTCAAACCTCAATAAAGTCAGAGATGATTTACATGTTACATAGTATACCCTAACCACAGCTTGCATATATAGGTAGTATTCCACAGAATAATAAACATTTGGAACACACAACCACTGAGATGTGCGTTAATAACCTTTAAACTACCAGTGCCTGCACTGAGAGGTAAAATAACCACTGCCAGGATTAGAACACTCAACCATGTCCACAATCTTCACAATAACCTATCACTAAGCTACCTGAGATGTACCAATGGCAGTTATGTATTCTGACAGGTTAAAACACAAAAGGGAGGAATGTGTGGAAATAGGACAAACCGGCATGTACCCAATGAAAGGTGTATGCTATATATATATATATATATATATATATATATATATATATATATATACACATACATATATATATATATATATATATATATATATATATATATATATATATATATATATATATATGTATGTATATATATATAGAGAGAGAGAGAGATAGATAGGTTAACAACATCTACATAACCATGGAGGTACATATAAATGGGATACCTACCAAATACTGAATGCTTGACATACCGACACACGTAATCACGAGGCTTAAAGACCAAAAGACCACAGTACCAAAACACCAGAAGTGCGAAGTTTAAAATCCCAATGTTAAGGGACATTTAGTCAGTGTTTCTGGTGTTGTGGTTCAGGTAGGTTTCTGTGTCTAAGTGTGTTTCTGAGGGCTATAGTGTGGGTAAGTGTGTGTTCTGAGTGTGGTGTGTGTTCCTGGGGGACTGTAATGGTTGGGTGTAGTTTTGCTTTGTGCGTCTGTTTGTGCGATCTAGGAGGTAGAATATTAAAGTAAGGGGGGGTGTGGGGTGTGCAGGCTCCCACATGGGGGGTGTAGGGGGGCTTGCCCACCTGCTCATACGTAGTGTAGGATGGTTTGTTTGGATGTGGTGGGTAGCAGTGTGTCTGTGTGTGCATGTGTGTGTTCCATGTTTGTGTTACTTTTGCGAGTTTGGCTGTCACTGTTGGTAATGTGGGGTATGGTAGTCTGGGCCCAGTACTGTGGGCATCAGAATTGTGTGGGTTCAGATTCCATAGGTATCCCATATACAGCAGTTGAAGTGTTCATATATAAGTATAACATGGACCATAGCAATCATACATTCCGCCAGGACCAAACTTTATGAACAAAGGATATGGAGAGTATATGCCTATACACTATTACAAATATGTGCTATGGACATGAGCCAAAGATAGGGTTACCACCTGTCCCACTTTGTGAGGGACAGTCCCTCTTTGGGCGGTTGTGTCCTGACCAAAAATATTAAATGTGGCAAGTGTCCTGTGATTGTAGGACATAATTATGTCCCATATGTAATGTAATAGTTTCATACAATAGCTCTTTCTGTATCTAAATTACCTACATGTTACAAGAAACAGGATAAGCAACTAAACTGCTACAAGAATAAGCTTATATTTAGGAAGAAAAGGAAAGTTATATCCTTTGTACTGACCGTGAGTTTGTGTCGGCCTGTAAAATCTGATGTGTGTCATGAAAATGTCCCACTATGGCCATTATAAAAGGTGGCAACCATAGCCAAAGAGGGTCAGTCATAACACAACTCCAATGACTGCAAATATCTATGACAGAAATACATAGCTTTCATGTAGCAACACTTTATTACATTCCAATGTATTGCCAAAAGGATTCAAGGACTAACATCACCTGTATGCTATACAGGAACTAATTAACAGTGCCTTAATGAATCAGCCTGCAATTACTATAGTATTAGTCCACTAAAGGATAGGTGTTCAAATAGGAAGGAACCCTCATGCACATATTGATTATGTATAAATGCAGTGCCTACACACCTGCATCTGCTATGTACACCCACCAACATCTCCCCCACACCCAAACAACTTGCAATACAAACTGTAATAACATCACAAATCATTCACTCACTGTACGACATCTGCAGAAGCCTTAACATACCTTGTCAGAGACACACTAACATGGCCTTATCTGAAATAGTTGCTGTTATACAATGGAACAGCTGCTGATGTTACAGGGTTTGTTTGCACTAATCCCATTTCAGAGGGTTGTGTGTACACCGGGAAGTGTTACCAATTACTGATTAACAGCACAGTATGATACACATGTACACCAAACCAAAGATTTCTGGTGAGCAGACTGTAAACCACCTAACATTTCATGCATAGCCATACAGCCTTGAGCTGCCCAAACATCCTTGCCAGACTGAAACATCTGCAGAAGTATCAGGTACAAACAAACCCTGCATAACTAGCAATATTCTGAAATATAACAGCTGTACTTACATGTAGAACAACATCTTCTAGCCATTACACACAATCCACGGGAGTCATGAAGCTAATATATCTCTGTCTGTTTCCATATAGCTGTCAAAATACATCACAACCAACACATCCAGGCCGTCTTCCTCTAAAGTAAGGCAAACGGACAACGCCCAAGTGGAGTACTCAATTATACACCACTGTTGCCATGATATTGGCTAATGGAGTAGCTGCACAGCTGATGTGCAACTAATTAACTACTTTGGAACACCAATTGGTGGTCAGGATAGCACATGTTACTGATATTTAACTATAAAAGGATGGCTTATCACACATTCAAACCATCTGTATATACCAGCAGAAAGTTACAAAGAAGATTGAAACACAAACTGAAAAGGATTGAAATAACAGTCAACGACACCTCGGGTTACTAATAAGGCATGTAGAACACTCAGTATGTCTGTGTATGTAGTACCTGTTCTGTAATATTTAAAGTGCATGCAATGCATATAGTGGAAACAGTTATCTTGTAGTGATGTATTGTTGAGCATAGCAACGCTTGTAGTATTTATGTGTGTACTGCTGTAGGTCACAAGCCAAACACTGCATAAACCACAAGGGATGCTATATAAGGGCTTTGAACCCAACAATTCCTCACCAGCCGCTGTCAGTGGCAGAGCTGGTCCAACAAGTATGTGCTATAACAGGGGATAGTATATGTTGATATATTGTAACAGTAGGCATATGTATGGGTGTATTACTGAGAATAATATGTCGAAGGTTGGCCCACTGGGCAATTATGATTTGCATTGTGTGATATTCTGCCAATAACTGTGTAATGTACAGTATTGTAGGCAGATATGTATTACAAGTTACATAGCATTACTGTTATGTTAGGCAAACATTAGTTATGTCTATTGGCATTTACAATACACAATAACAGGATACATATGACTTGTAGTCACCCGACAGTTTATCAGCATGATAGCAAAGTAAAATGGAAGAGCTAGTTAACTAACCATGCACATAAGACATGTAGTAAGTGCAAAGGTAGGTACTAGGCTGTCTGCCCAAGAATATTTATAAGCCTAGCTAGAGTATGTTGGCTTCCACCACCCCCTTAGGTTAATTCCCTGTGCCTCTGAATGGCAGAGCCATTAGATGCCTTTGTCCAGCAGAGCCACTGCAGTGATTGCTGGGGTACATGTCTTTCTCCCACCCACCGTCAAGGTTTCCCTTGAAGAGTGCTAGTGAGGAGCCCTGCTTGATGTACATTGGAATCATGTTCCAAAGCATGGAGAGTCTTAGGGTCAGAAATCTATCCATCGAGCACATCCTAGTCATCGTTGTGGTTAGATGTATATCCCTAGAGCATGTGGCTCTCAAGGGCTTCTGTTTAGGTGGACCATATCCAGCAATACTGGGTTGGACATGGGCCTTGTATGTCAAGCAGAGATCACCTGTGAGTGTGGGGTATGCAACCGAGTACAGCTGGAGTTTCTTAAGTTGGGCTGCATAGGTCATCTGTTTGAGGTCAGTAATCCCCTTGGTGTGGTACTGTTGTGGTCTTCCAAGCTGTTGCAGTTGTCTTGTAAGGTACATCCCAAATGGGGTGTTGTATCCTGTAATGGGTCTAATAAGTCATGAGTAGAGAGTCACAATGGCCTCCTTTGTTCTGGATGTGAACCCATTAGAGATTAGGGGGGCCACGTAGAAGGATATTTTAACCACCTTGTCATTATGGGTATCGAAGGAGAGATTGCTATCTACTGGGGTTCCCAGATCACTTATTACCTTTTCTGTATGTAGGGGACTAGAATCTATGTGGTAGTCTGTGGGTAATTAGTTATATACAAAGGGGATGACTATGCACTTTTTGGCATTCAGCTTGAGGCCATGATATTGACACCAGGTATCCGTCTCAGTGCGACCCTTCTGGAGGGTGTCTGTATCAGCTGCGGAAACAATTATAGCCCCTAGTTTGCAGTCATCTGCAAACCTTTTCAGCCAAAGCCCACCAGTGCTTGCTTGAACATCAGAGAAGTATATACCAAACATGTGGGGTCCTAGGACTGAGCCCTGGGGGACGCCACTTGTAACTGGTATACAGTCGGACCTAGGGTATGCAACTCCCACTGTGTGGGTTCTGTCCGTGAGCCACTTTGCAAACAATCACATGACATAGGGGTTAATGTTCAGGTGGATGGGTATGTCGATAATGAATGAGGAATGGTGTTGAAAGCCTTTGAGAGATCAGGGTAGGCTGTGTGGACCTCCTTACCCTCATCTAATGGCTTGGTAACTGTCTCAAAGAAGTCCACCAGGTTTAGGAGGCATGGTCTACCCTTAACAAAGCCAAACTGGGAGGGGGTCAAAGGTTTGGAGGTACCCAATGTCTCTGTGACTGTGATCCATGATGATGTGCTCCATAGCCTTGAAGACCAGGCTAGTCAGGCCTATAGGGCAATAGGTCCCGTGGTCCGTTATGGCGCCACCTTTGAGGAGTGGGATAACTGTTGCTATGCACCATTCAGAGGGCACAAAGCCTGATGTGAGGCTATTATTGAACATGGTGCGTAGGTGGGGAGCTAGTACGTTCTTAAGTTCATGTAAAACGCAGCCTGGGATGTTGTCCGGTCGCATGGATGCTGTGATATTGGTTTTAGAGTGTGCATCTTTTACTTGCATAGTTGTGATTACAGGGACTCTGCACTCTTCCTGTATAGATATGGTCCCTTTAGGGGGTGAGAGGGGAGAAAGATAGCGCTGAACCTATCTGCCAGGGTGCTGGCAATATCAGTTGGTGCTGCAATGTTCGTGCCTTTGTGCTGTAACTCAGAGCAGATCTGGGTGTTGACATTGAAATATTTGACATAGCTATAGAATGCTTTGTGGTTATCATTATAATTAGTGGTAGTTTTGTTTCCATAGTTAGCTTTGAAGGATCTTATAAGGGATCTCACCTTCTTACTGAGGCTGACCAGGGAGCTCCTCCACACATAGGATTGTACTATCTTTTGCAACAGTGTCTTCCTTCTGTTGTACAGTTAGTTTATGGCAAGGGACCACCAGATTGGCTTCCTTAATTAGGAGTATAGCGTTTTGGTTCTGTTTGGGATAGCACGATCCATGCACTCATGTAAGTGCTTATAGAGTGCATTTGTGTGGGATTCAGCAGTTGCAACTGTATTGTCCATCTGCATGGGTCTCATGAAGTTTACCACGTCTGTCTTAAGAAGCATGAAGTTGGCTTTGTGGACATATTGTACTGTGGTTCCCTTAATGAGGGGTGGGGGCGGGATGTGGATATCAAGGGTGTTTAGCTTATGATCGGATCGGACCAACGTGGAGTTGACTTCAGGTGTGGAACACCGGTCACTCATGTTGGTAATGCCTAGGTCTAGGATACTGTTGCCCCGGGTGGGTGTGTGAATAAGTTGATCCAGGGCATTGGTGTTTATGAATTCCAGAAAGCATTGAGCTAGTGAGTTGGTCCATGAGTAGTTTTCCCAGTTAATGGTGGGATAGGTGAAGTCGCCCATTAGTAGGGTGTTTGGTTGAACCCTAATAATTTCCAGTACATCAAGAAAAGAGGAGTGGGAATCTTGGGGCATGGTGGGGGATCTGTAGCAAGCTACGATTTGGATTGCAGTTTAGCCCAGAGGTAGTTGCACTTGGATAACCTCGGATGCATTGTGCTTAGCAACTAGCCTGGAGGGGTGGATATCCTTAATGGATATGGACACACCTCCGCCTTGGGTGTTCCGGTCCAGGTTACATGGCCGAAAGGTGTGCTATGAGTTCTAGCCTGGTAGTGCAGGTGTGCTCTCTGCAGCCTTGAACCAGGTCTCAGTCACTGCACAGATATCGATGTTCTCCATTACAAGGAGTACCTTGAGTGAGTGCATTTTGAGGTTTAGACTTCCAGCATTGAGTAGCATTACCCTCAAGTTTGTGCTTGTCTGTTCCTGTTATGGTGGTGAATATGTTATGTGAACCTTGCCTAAAGAAGGCACTATAGGGGCAGCAAGAGCCTTAGCCAGTATCCAGAATCCCAAGGGCGACAGGTGCAGGCCATCTGTGGCAAAGCATCGTGGTCTGTCGACCGTGTCAACCCAAGCAGACAGATACTGGATCCCCATAGAATGACACCAGAAGCATAGCCAATTGTTGAAGTCAGTCATTTTGTCCTCGTACTGTGGTATCATTCTGGGCAATGGCAGAATGCTACTCAGGGCTAGGGTCATACCTGCCTGGCCTACAAGTTCAGAGAGCTCTTCCATGTCTCTTTTCAAGTAGTCCAGCGAGGTATGTCTCAGGTCATTCACACCAACATGGACAATGACAGAGTCATATTTGTACTTGTTCTGGAGTGACCTGAGTGCATGGGTTATGTGGCAGATCCTGTTACCCAACATGCAGCTGACAGTAACCTTCTCCTTGTTTAGCCTGGTGAGTGGGACATCAGTGTGCCTGCCTATAGAGTCACCTATGACTAGTGTGTTGAGTACATTGATTTGCCTTATTGGTTGTGGTTGAGTGGCACACTGACTCTATGGGCTATGTGCCATTGCGGTTGTGTTGGGGGATGGAGGCTGCTTGCGTTTCTGCTTTGAAGGTCTCTGTTGTTTAGACAGATTATTATTGAGAGCCTCCACAAATGCTTTTTTGTTACTATGTGTGGATTATGGTGGTGTAGATTCAGTGAGACTATGAGACGAGTGTGGTGTGGTGCGAATGTTTACCTTCCCCACATGACTGTCAGAGTCAGTCTTGGTTGGAGAGAGCTTTACCTCTAGTTTGGCTAGATAAGTGCATCTCTCACAGGTTGTAGTGTTGGGTGGCAGGCGGAGAGGGTTGTCTGTGTACATGAGGCAATGTCTACATTGCCTCAAGATGTCCAGATTCATCAGATAGACAGGAGAGAACACTGGCAGCTGACCCTTGGACATGCCTGAATAGAAAACTAATTTCCCCTAGATAAGTGAGGAAAGTGAGTACAAGAGCTATTTTACTCTAAGCAAGTCAGAAAAGTATGTACAAAAACTGTTTACCTCTAGGTAATGAGGAAGATTGAGTGCTATAGTAATTAGTAGCTTACGTAGTGCTTACAAGTTCTGAACAAGTGCTGAGCAAGAATAAGTAATCCTGATAGGGTCTTGGATAACATAAACACACTGCTCCCTCCCAACAGGTACACAATCATATATCCATGTACACTACAGAGCCCCTGTAACCACAACTATGCAGGTACAAGCTGCACTCAGGCTGCATGGGACCTGTCCACAACCCAGGTTGTATCATACACATATGGCAAAACAAGTTGCTCTCCACATACACATCATGTAAAACATAGCTTCATGTCAGGCTGTGTACACACTGAATGGTGCACACCAACAGGTATCACAACCCACAAAGGGGGAGACACCACTGATAATGGGAAGTACTGCACTACTACCCTGCTGAGTCTGGTCTGAAAGGCCATGAACCTTGATCAAATTATTTGATGTCAGCAGTACAGATGTAGATGACAGTAATGTTGATTTCACATTGCATATCATAACCTTGCCAGGTCATAGGACATCATCACCCATAATGTGTTCCACCTACACTCAGTATACTAGATGTACATCCCTATGTCACAGGAATTTTTTGCAACGAGACTACTGGCAGAACCAACACTACAGAAGGTGTCTGAATAATACATGCACATCACACCAGTGCCAGCTACAGTAAGACGGGGTTAATTAATTGTACTCCCCCTCACTGTAGTCCATACCACACAGACTAACAGAAGGCATCTGCCTATTGACATATGCAAATGACTATGACCTAGGAGCAATAGCTGACTCAGAGTGTTGTGGACAACATACAGAAAGGGCTTTGTGGGTGAGGTGTGTGACATATGGCCACAATCTGACAGCTAAATATTGCATTGTCACCCCTATGTTAATAACCCTGTACCCATGAACTACCACCTAGGCAGTGGTCAACATAATGGACACTGTGTGTAAGGGATGCAGTTGGGCAGTTGTCTTTCTTGTGATAGTTATGTCACCACACCTGTCAGGTAGTCGCATGTGGCAACCCTAATCATGACAGGGTGCCATCCATGAATATAGTGATCATTATCCAGCCATACACAATACTGAAGTGACCCATATCAGATCACATATTTCCTTTAAGGGGTATTGGCCATGTTCAGATGGCCTACACCAGCATTCCCATTCCCCATCTCCACTATGTAACATGATGCCTACCCTGAATACATCCATGTCCAACCCAGTGATGTTGGACATGCTACACGTACACATCCTGATCTCAAACACATACTTCATGGACATCCACCTTCCTAGTACTAGGATCACCACATGCTGGACAGATCCTCATCCCATGCACTTTACATAGTCCTGCCATACTATGCATTCCTGTCCAACAAAGCTGCACATCACCCCCATCTTAGACATGGTGTGATGACCGCATGGAAAATGTATCATTAACCCTGTGGGTTAGTTATGTGGCACTGCTCCACCTGGCCCCAGAGACCTACTTGTTGGCTACAGCTAGGTAACCTTTCATCCTAGATTCATACACGGCCCAGGACATATAGCCTACTAGTTGACTTTGACTGTACATGCTATAGTTGATATCCATCCCTGCAAATACCATCTGGCTAGCCAGTGTCCCATGTATATCACATGTGCAACATAGGTGATACATGGCAGGATGTTGAATTGCTGTACAGTGCTGTGTAGATGTATAGGTCAAAACACATACATGTAAAACCTTCCGTGAGCAAGTCTGCAGGGTCACAGGTCATGTCCGTTAAGGCAGTGTAAGTCTTTATATGTGACATATACACAGCATCAAGGTTGACTGCATTAATGTGGACACATCCAGCCATGTGCTGATAGGTAGGAACACCAGTACAGGCAAACAGACATGCCCACATCAAGACAGCATCCACATGAAGTATGAGCAATGTAATCAGGTGACACACACACATATATGGTGATAATATCCAATCACCATTGAGTGTCACATGTGTGTGACACAAACATGTCAGTGGTGTCAGTGTCATGTAGATTTACAAAGACAACTATTTAATCGTAATAAATGTGATACACATGTATGTTCAGCTGTAGTTCTGTATGTCTCTGTGAGTTACTGTGACCTGTCTCCATCATTATATCTTCCAGGTATGCCGCGTGCAAGGCTACTCCCTTATACCCACTTGGAGGATGAGGCCCTCATCCCATACCTACATGGCAATCATGATATCCTGTTCAGCCATGTGCCACAGGATGCACAGCAGTGGGATGCTCTGTGGATGGAACTTCGCAGGAGGGTTAATGATGTGGCTGGCCAGAACCGCACATACCAGCAGGTGCGCAGACACTGTACAGACCTCATTAGATGGGCGAAACAGTGTGTGAATGCAATCGCCAGGGAAAAAGGTGCAACAGGTGTGGGCCACCAACCCAGCCCCCACTCACACATACCGAGGAGCTACTGGCCAACCTGGGGACACCTGCAGAACAACATCCACAAGCCTTAGCCAATATTGTGGAGGTGGGTATCTCTCAACCACCAAGCCTGAAGTTGCGTGGTAAGTCACTACTGCACCTATAACAACTATATTCCATATTGTTACATGTGTCACTGTACAATATGTAATGTAACATCATATGCAAGGCATGTATACACACATACTGCATATTATAGTATGCTACTCTGTGTATGCACACATGTGCATACACCATAGTATAGTCTATTGTACTGGTGTATGTGTTAACATGCACATTGCACCCTGTAGCTATCATACAGGTGTGGATAATGCTCATACTACTGTGTTACTCCTATTAAGGTACCTCTGGAATTCCGCTGCGACAGCAGCCCATTGCAGGTGAGACTGTTATTATTTATCAGGCACCTTAATGCACAAATCTATCTTCCATGTGGCCATTTACCACATGCACACATAATATATGGTCCTGTCACAATATACAGGTCGGACCTGCAATGCATCACAATGGCTACCCATGTGCAACACTTGCAAACTATGTGAAACACCGACATGAAACCTCACTAACTGTCATTGTCAGATGTGTAGACAGCTGTGCTTACAATGGTAGAGGAGCTGTTCACTGTAGGGACATGTACTACAGATCAGAACTACACATGTGGGAATTACAAACAGTACTACACAGTGAGCTGGAGTATGGCGAACCCACAGGATTTACTGGTGTGGATCATAGCCCTGCTATGAATGTCACACGATGTGATGTGCTATCTTGACATGTCCATGACATCTAGTGGCCTGGCTGCAACACTACCTAACTATCCTGAAAAACATATCCCACATACCAAGCATACTACCCTTTGTCTGCATAACCCTGCCGTCAGTGGAGCATATGACATCTATGGGTGTATGTCATATGGGACAACACAGACATGTGAAATAGACTCCCATCACAATAATTTGGCCAACACATGTACACACATGGCCATGCAGGATGGCTAGAGACATGAAGCGATACACACAGTAGATGTGATGCACTTGTGTGTACACCCTGTTGTACATTGGCTTCACGTGGTCCAACTATGGCCTTTGTGTAATGGTTATATTGCAGATGTGGAACACTAGACATCCTACAGGCCTGTGCACATCTTGCGTAGGCGTGACATCAATCCTCTACATAAGATGTGTTGAACATCTTGAGTGTGTCACGACATGACAGCAGTCACCTGTACAGTATCCACATTAGCCCACAGATACAGTACATTCCCTTTGCTGGTGTCAGACATCAATGTCATCCTTGTTCCTCGTGTGTGTGTGTGTGTGCTACACAGATGTCATGTGGGACATGGTGTACTGACGAGTTCGCCATGTCTGGCCATAGTTGCCAGGCATCAGCAATATGATTGCAGGTGTGCAGGTGTGTCATCCATATACACTTCAGTGACCTGCGTCACAACTTCCACATCATGGTTTAGTGTGTATACACCTCAGTGACGTGGGTCACATTCCACAATATATATGTATTGTATATGAACACAGTCATGGCTATGAACTGTCTGTATCTCACACTGTAAAGCAATAGAGATGCCTCATGATTCCCTGCAATGGCCATGCACATCAGCTAAATGTATAGTATATCTGTAGGGTGGACAGACAACACTGCATTGGGACACCATTACCCCACTGTATATTTGACAGGACACCATTGTGTTAAACATGTATGCATGTCATTGCACACATCAGCAGATCACATGTCATACTACATCTGATTGTCAAGGTCATATGCCACACATCAGGCAGGTGTACTGTTAACCTGTGCTGGTCTACATGGTGTAACACAGGGATGTATGCTAACTACTACTATGATTGTGTAATTTGCATGCCTTCTGCTGTGACACATTCATACTGTTGTGTGCAACCCAGGGATGTATGAAAACTATGACTATTATTGTCTGCGCTGCTTGCCGTCTGCCGTATCACATGCATGTTGTATGCCTTCTGTCATATCACATGCATGTTGGGTGCCATAGTGTGGACACATGCATGCTGTTGTGTGCAACCAAGGGATGTATGATAACTACCACTATTATTGTCTGTGCTGCATGCCGTCTGCCATATCACATGCATGTTGTAATGCCTTCTGTCATATCACATGCATGTTCGGTGCGATAGTGTATGTGTCTGTGTGTGTGTCTGTGTGTATGTGTCTGTGTGTGTGTCTGTGTGTGTGTCTGTATCTGTGTGTGTGTGTGTGTGTCTATTGTATAGATTATAATGTACAGTTCTTGTCTGCCCTTCACGGGTGATGTAGGAGCATTGCCCCCCTGCAGTCCATCTGATGTCAGTGTCCTCACAGATTCTAGCACTGATGATGAACATATGATTGAGGCACAGGCAGGGTTGTCAGGGGCTGAATCTGTGCCATTGGTTGCCATTCCACCTATATCCCCCTCATCCTCACACACAGATCTCATGCGAACACATACCCCATCACCAGTGGCCATAGAGGAAGGACAGTTGGCATGTGGTAGCTTGGAACAGGAAAGTGTGGGGACTATGGAAGGTGTACCTGCACACCATGGTGTCAGTCAACTGACTGGTGATGCCAAACACAGGTACGTGGCCAGTGCTGCTCATAGGAGGACTTCTGGCCAATATGTCCCTGCAAGACAGAGCGCAGCAGCTGGTGTCACCAGATGCATGTTTCAGGCTGTAATGGATACACAGGCATGTGCTGAATGGCACAACAGAGAAGATCAGAGGCTTCAGAGGGCTGCTGTCCATTCTTTAAACAACAACATCCAGGCAATGGTAAATGCTCAACAGCAGATTGCTGAAGCTTTGGATAGATGATTGGGTGACATGGTTGGAGTCCTTGACCATGGCATGACAATCCGCGAGCATGAGCTTTCTGTGTTGGAACATCTGGTAGGAGTGAGGCGTCGGGCACATGGATGTAGGCCTGCTACATCACCTGTTTCAGGTCTACATGAACAAGCTACCTCACATGCCTGCTCCCATAGTGGCAGTAACAGCAGCAGTGCAGCTGGTGCTGTGCTGTCCACACCACGACACAGCAGGCCATGTGCACATGGCCCTGGACGGTCCCATCAGGGACACAGTTCCAGTGTACAAGTGTCATCAGACAGTACCCAATCTGCACCTCTGACTGGTAGTGCCCTTGCAACCCCTGGCAGGCACAGATCACATGGCCGTGGCCGGACACCGTGAACTGTAAAACCTGGCCTGTACAGTCCACAGCTGTCAATAATACCCCTGTGTAGGCCAGACACATGCCAGAACTGTATGCATACATACAAACAAACACCGGAAACATATGTAGGGCACCACACCACACACATGCATAACATCTACACATGCCCAGTTAGATCAAAGGCCCTAACCCACACATATGATGTCATCCAATGGTGCAGCCTAGGCCTCTGGCAAACAATATCACCTATGAACAGACTAGGAAGATAAGTTTAGTTTACAATTGTTGAGTACTGTTAACAGGCAGCAGACATACCATGTACTACAGGTGTACAATGTATTTCATACTGTTAACAGTATGTGTCTTGTTTAACAACAGTAACTGCATGTTGGTCATGATGTTCTGCTTTCCTCCTTCAGGTCTAATTGCACGTGCCGGTGGATGTCAGTGTTTGCAGTTAGTGTCCCATATGTCAATGTGGACTACTCATAGGTATGTATGAATATACCAGCATGCACATTGTAGCTTCCACATCATAGTGAGAATGTCCCAAGTTCCAAACACGTCTACTGATCCAAGAGCATGATAGCTGTGTATTAAGCTACTGTGGCTACAGATGTGACATCCATACTGGGTGACATCACAGGTACAGTGACATGGAGTGGTGAGGTAAGAGAATGGTCTAGCTGATTACAAGGGTAGAGGCCAGTGGGAAGTGTGATGCCTCATTGGGAAGCAGTAATACACGTTCCCATGACAGGATGCCAACACACAACTGCACCCACACACTCAGGTATTGACACACATGTATTCAGTGACACAGTAACACACCCACACACTCACGGATTCACTGACACAGTAACACGCACTCACACAAAGTTGCTACTGTTGAGGTGAGGACCCCCTGCCTATATGCAAATCATCATTACAGTACTGTGCACCTACATGACATGCCACAGAGAATACACATGTACAGGTAGTCAGTATGGCCTAAGATTGGGGACATCAACCCGGATAGTAGATTGCATCACCTGGATGGGGGGAGGGGTTTTATCAGTTCAGTACGATAACATACATCCTCAATCCAGGGAACAGGCAGCCATACACACACACACACACACACACACACACACACACACACACACACACACACACATCATGGCCTTCACTATTGAATACACCTATGTCACGCACATACAGATACCTCACATGTGTGATATACACACCCCTGGCTATGTCCTGCTTTCTACATTGCAGTCTGTACTGATATCCACACTAGTGTACAGGAGAGTGAGTAACAATTGAGATGTATTCCCCACCATACGTGACATATATGGAAAAACACGCAACCACATATGCCAGTACTGTGAATCAAACACCTGCCTAGCTCATGATATATATGACAGACTTACAGCAGTATTGCACATGTTACAAAGTGTACTGACACTTCCTTTGGCAACAGTGCTGATATATGCACACGGGAGGTCTTAACTGTTACAGGTGTCAAGTGATTTACCTTCGGTGTCACCCTGACCGCTGTCTATGTTGTGTGTTATGCCCTTCAATTAACAAAACCATTGCTTACCGGTTACACAGTTTATTGTAGGACTGCTTGTGACACACCTGTGAGCTGTCCTCAGCAAACATCCATCTGCAAAGATGCCCCAACACTTAGTTATTTCCACACATCTGTCCATACCTGAGGTATATCTTTCTGCACATTCAACATATCACCATATACAGTTGGCAATGTTGAGGCTGCATTGCAACTGCATGATGTACTAAGATATACGTCACCTGCATACATCAGTAACTGCACACGCACAGTATCTGAATGCACACCACTAACATGTACATATATGTAGGTCCTACAATCCTGTCATTTTTGGCATGTTTGTAGGCATTGCAATTGGTGGACATGTGTAATGACATACATGACACATGGACTGTTGTATGATATGATAGGTGTAATGGGTGACAGGTACTGAGGGAATGTTACCTCTGTCAACACTGATATCACACCTTATGTACTGTTAGCATTCAGCAGCCATGGACCTACATTCCATGTGCATGTGTGTAATGGCTGTAGCCACCTGTCTGCACAAAGGGCAACAACAGCTATGCTATTTACATATGTGTTGTGGGTGTGTGGCATATACATATCCAGGGCAGGTACATGATGCCAGAGCAGGGGGAGGTGCTGAGTAATGAACCTATGTCTCCATTTAGTATAATTGTTAAAACTTCTTATGTATCAAATTATACTGTTATTGTCTTTGTCTTGACCTTTTATGTTGTTGTAATTATGGAGCTTTTTCTCGGGCCTCCACTGAAAATGGACATATATCCAGCTGGACTAGCCCGGTCAACAAATGTAAAATAAATAAATAAAATAAAATGTCATATACAAACATGAGAGTGTTTAATGGTGTACAGCAACAGTCATCTGCTAATGCTGTAAATAACTGAGGGCCCCTGGTATGTATACAGCTGACCTGGTTACAGACAGTGGTATCATTGCAGTGCGTAACACATAATGCAACTGTGTCAGTACATGGGTACTCTCTACTGTTGAGATAGAGCTTGGTACAGTCCACTGGTCAAGGGTCACATGGTGGTGTACTCTTATATGTCCTACAACATGTATGGATGTGTGTTGGTTATCCAAGGGCATGGTGGTGTCTGAGGTTTACATCCTAGAATGCAGCATTTGACACTGTATCCTGCACCTGACTCATTTGTGATGCCTTTTGTGGGAGTACCGGTCAGTACATGTGAGTGGCCTCTATGTATGTGGGGACACCATCACCTGGAATGGTCCATACCTGTGTTATGGCCTACGTCTGGTTCTGAGGTATATGGTGTTAGTGCTATTGTGCACTACAGAGCCTTCAGCCAGGTGTTCCTCACTGCATAGATGTCAGTACTCTTCATTGTTGGATCTACAATGAGCAGCTGTGATTATAGATGCTACACATTTAGCACTGGTTAGCATAAGCATACAATGCAGTTTTCCTCTAGGTTTCAGGGTGCTATCCTGTGTTTAGGACATTTGCCTTACAATGGCACTATATGGGCGAATGCAACTTAGGTATTATCCCCACTCCCTTGAATCATGGATGCATGTGATGTGTGTCAAAGGCCTGTCTACTGTCAGTCATGTCATCCCAGATTGACAAACACTGGACAACCTCATAATTAGAGCAGGACATTGGCTCATTGTGTCGGTCAAGCAGTTGCCACTCCTAGCAAGGCTCATTGTGTTGGTCAAGCAGTTGCCACTCCTAGCAAGACATCACTACGAGTGGTGGTATTGTGCTTGGTATAGGATGGTACAGCTAAGGTGACAGACAGCAGCAGACATTGTGTATAAGACCGGTGTCAGATATATGTAGAGCAGCTTTCCTGCTAACAATGACAACTACTAACACCAGAGTCCATTACAATGTGTTCTTTACGTCTAACTGTAATAGCATGGCCACTGTGGCCTTCTGTGTTTAGAATCAGAGTGCATCCCAGACAGCCCTGTGCTACTAAGTGTATGAGCTTGCCCAGTATAACCTTGTGTAGATGGACACTTAATGCATTCCGAACAGCCCTGTGCTACTAAGTGTGTGAGCATGCCCAGTGACACCTTGTGTCAGTTATGCTCCTCTATGTGTTTGGGCATGGCCATTGTAACCCTGTATAGTGATCGTAGTCATCCATTCCACTGGTGGGCATACTCCAGGTCAGGATGGATTCCTACATTAAACACACAGGTTCACAGGTATGTACATCTTAACTGCCAGCATCCCTGTTGATGTCCGCATTCCTAGAAGGTCATAATGACAGCCTTGAAATGTGTAGTCTGTGTTGCTCGACTCATAACTATGTAGTATTGTAATAGTGATCTGTAAACAGGCAGGTGTTCCGTTCCCACCACTGGCATGTGTGTGTGTTTGTCTCCATCTGCCTGAGGACTGAATAATAGTTTTAGATTGCTCACACTCCATACAATTCCTATACCCACCTTTGGCAAAGCTGATGATGTCACCCACCTACAATTACACCTCTGGGAGTGCTGTGTCCCAGTAATCTCAGTAGCGCATTCTATAACTGTGTAATGCTGTAGTGTAATAAAGTAGTTAAGTCGGTGTTATAATCCCAGACTTGACAAGTGTGTGTGTGTTTGTCCCCATCTGCTTGAAGACTGAATAATGCTTTTAGACTGCTCACACTCCATACCATTCCTATACCCACCTTTGGCAAGGCTGATGATGTCAACCACCTACAAATACACCTCTGGGAGTGCTTTGTCCCAGTAATCTTGGTAGCGCGTTCTGTAACTGCATAATGCTGTAATGTAATAAAGTAGTTAGGTCGGTGCTCTAATCCCAGACATGCCAGGTGTGTGTGTGTGTATGTCTACCTGTGTGAGACAAGTACAGTGCTTTGTAGAGTATGCACTCTGTACAAATCATACCTTTGTCAATCCTGCTGTTGTCACCCACCTAGGTCTACACCTGTAGGTGTGCTGTAACCCAGTATTCACCATAGAGTGTGCCCTATAAGTGTATTGCTGCAGTGTGATATGGTAGGGAGGGGTTCGTATACAGGACATGGCAAGTGTGTGTTTGTCTGTCAGAGCCTGTGTAGAGGTGACTGTGGGTGTCTTACCATTGGACATGTTGGGGAGCGGATTTTGTAGTTTTCCTATATGGTGTCCATCTTATGACACAATGGCCACCTCACGAGGAGTACAGCTGTCAGTCAGCCACGGGACTGTGTTGGCAAGCCATACCCCTACATCTGTCAAAAGGCCTGGTGAACAACATATGCAACCCTACTAGTACCCGGTATATGTCCTGCACCCATGTGTCATGCACAAACACAGTTGCCTAGGATATCCCGCTATGTTGCTTGTACCATGCACATTGATAACAGATAGTAGGCATGGTGTGAATGCAGTGGCCTACGGAGAACATGGCACCCTATACAGTGGTACAATAGGCACATATTTGCGGATATTGTGCCTTCACTATGTTCCCTACTGGATGCCTGCAACATATGTGGTGCCATCAAATGTGATCCACAGAGGCCATATAATGCATTACACATGTGCCCTGTATAGACCAACGCCACTGAAACCAGGGAATACCTGTATCATACTATCAATGCAGGTGCGGGGTCGACCTGCTCACTATAAGCAGGTTTCACCACACCAGGACAGTATTGGCATATCAGGGGATAACAGTTTGTGTACACAACATGTGCCTGCCATACCAGGTACACCTGTATATGTCACTGTACAGTATTGTGGGACATGCACATCCCAGACAATGTCCATGTGAAGGACTATCAAACATAGACATGGCATGCATTGCAAAGCTATGGCCATGCACATTGTTAACCAGGATGTCAGGGCAGATCATGCAGTAGCCATCTGTGTGGGGCATTGCAGACACTACACCCCTGCACTGCACACCATTATCAGTTGACACGATGCCAAGGAGTACGCTCACCCAGCCTTGTACAGCCATCTTGCACAGCCAACCACTACACACCTATGCAGCAATGCATATATGCATGTCAGTACTGGCACCTTGTGTCTGTGTGTGGGTTATGATGCTCCCAACCACAATCACTCCCAATATAACCCTCGTTGGCATAACAACAGATGTCAAACACTTTCACATGCCCTAGCCCATAGAACCTCCAGATATCCCTTGTGGTGCATGTAGTCTTGTGCATTACTGCAGTGTGGCAAACAAAGTAGTTAGGTTGTATATTTGTGGCCCTGGCAAAGAGTGTCATTGTGAATCCATTAGAGAGTGTGGTTTTGGCGACAATGGCATCCATTCACATGGACAAGCATGTGTGCCTCACCTAATGTATGTCTACTATATCTCTGTTGCAGATGTCTCTCACCTACACAAATATGTTCTTACAGCACAGCAACATGTCGGCTTTGTGGCACATGTAGTAACGTCATGCACATGCAATAGTAATGACTAGTCAGTCAGGGGTTTGACCCCTGTACTGTTAGGCATGTAGCAGACGATGCTTAGGGTTAGGTCTCCAAGCTCTTCTCTGGTAGACTTTGCCTGTCCCACCCACACACTCTTTGGTGGATGTGGAGGTGTACACCTGCTCAGCAGCAGCATGTGTATTGTAAGTGATGGACATGATCAGGTGATGGCCTCTGCACCTATTGCAGTCCTCCTCTAGCTGATTACATGTGGATCAGCTGTGATGGTGTTTCCATAGCCATTCACATGATAAACACAGTACACTATATAGGAAAAATATGTTGGCATTTGACCATGACAGTCACTGTGAGTGGTACCTGGATGTGGTGTTCTGAAACAGCATCACAGATGATATCTGGATATACCTCAAGCATCATACACAGTGAGAAATAGCCTAAAGACAGGAGGGTGATGTGCCACACATGACTACAGCATGTAAGTGTAGCTATGCTGCATTGAGACTACTGCCTGTTTAACATGTTGTGTGTGGTAATGGCTATTCTGCATGTTTTAATACAGACATGACAGTACTCTGTTCATGAGGGACCCCAATCTGTAGGGCCATCTGTGAACTGGTCAGTGTGTGGAACCATTTGTTTCCTGTGTTACACACTGAACACACATCTGTGCACAGCAGGAGCATAGTGTGAGGATTGCAGACAGTACATGATGATAGGGATGTTTTACTGCCATTGCATCCCTGACTGGACATATGTCACATGAAACAGTGGTATGACAGACACTATCTGGGGTTCCCAGTGACAAGCCAATAATGGGCAACTGTTCATAGCTGCGGTCACACGTCTACTACACATTGTACAGATGGCATGCAGTATAAATGCATGTGTTGTGCTCCCTCTGCAAATGTATACCATCTGTTGTGTTGGGTTGATGGTGATATCTATGCATACTGTTGTAGGTAATCCTGTATGCTGTTGTCTATCACTAAGCCATATGTGGGTTTAAACTGCAACACCATAGGCTGAATGGGTTGGGAGGTCCCGGCAGAACCTCCTGTCCCACTTCAGCTGACCATGGCACTGGGTACCAGCATATCTGAGTCCCAGCCTTGGACATCAACATCTGTTGGCTCTGCATCACCTTTTGGTGGTACCACCACTGAGGATGGGGCATGTCTCCCCTGGGAGCAGGACCAGACAGGTACATGTCTGCTGTTGTGTCGTCCCGGACGTGTTGCGTTGGGGGCTCACTAAGGGGTTCCAAAACCAGATACACAAGCTCAAGGGTGGAATGTCACATTTACAGGGTGATGCTGCCCCTCCTGGGCAGCCCCTAGCACTGCCTCCTTTGCAGCTGTTTAGGTGCAGTAATGGTTGCCCATGGCTGGGGACCTCCATCCCACTGTTCCCATGGGCTTGTGAATGCCAAACACCCATCTCCGTCCGAGGTGTATCCCCCCACGTGTCATATACCAACCCTGTATGCTGTCTTGTCTGTGATCCAACCCTACCTATCCTCCACAGCCATACCTACACTCCTTCCCCCACATCCGATCTTCACCCTACAGAAGCATAAGGCCAAGACAACATCTGCCCTATACATAGCTGTCCATTTCACACAAGTGCCCACTGGACATATGTAACCCTTGTAATATGCATCACAACATACTCCTGTTATCCTCATCCCTGTCCCTCAGGCGCACAATCCTGGTATGCACATCACTCCTAAATGGTCCAGGTACAAGTGATGAGGACGACCCTATTGTACACACAACACTACCGGTCCCTCTATGGTTACCCCATTTACCTTTATCATGATGAGGATGTTGCACACAGCACCTTGCATGAGTACTGTTCACACATAATGATTGGACAGGTACTGTTGTGTTAATGTAAATTACATGCACAGAGTGATGTATACGGTCAATGTACATCTGTTTGCGTGTATGAATGACACATGTCTGTCTGAGGGAGTCTTGAGATTACATAGAACAACACCACTACATAATACAGGCATTGCTGGTGTTTTCCGTTTCATTCATTTGTAATGCTTTGTTGCCACATGGTATGTTCCTGATATATCTCTATATATGTATGTACCTATATGCTGGACATAACCACT
Source organism: Protopterus annectens (assembly GCF_019279795.1). Lineage (NCBI taxonomy): Eukaryota > Metazoa > Chordata > Ceratodontiformes > Protopteridae > Protopterus > Protopterus annectens. Next base: position 41,590,575 of record NC_056736.1, on the reverse strand, counting down.
CACATATACATCTACATGATGGGATACATTCCTATACTGTTGAATGACTGTGCTGTATGCTATGTTTGTGGTACTGTCCGCTGTCTTCCTGGTTCTGAGCTTTGCAGAGGACATTTATTTGATTGCAGGACAGAACAAGGCCATTGGATGCAGAGGGTGTAAGGCACATTAAAGCAGTTGTGAGCGGGTGTGCATGGGTTTGCATGGTGTTAAGCAATGCTAACCTCTGTTTACAGCTTCTTACACTCGGTTAGCCTCTACATTGCTTTACCAGTGCAATACTCGCATACAGTTAGCCAAACAGGCTTAAACCCACTCTCTCCTGCACTTGCAAATGCACCGACATTGGTGCTTGCATTTGACATTCACACCCCTGGGTGGGAGCGAGGACCACAGTATTACCTTGAGATGCATATTACATCAGATTACATGCCTACCGTATCGGGAATGGCTGCCCATTAGGCAATGGCATGCCGTTCAACTGTACAGAATCGACGGTCTGTCCAGTGATTTATTCATATTATTTGTGTGCTCCTCTTACAATCTGCTCCCATCTGGCTGATACATGCGAACCTAGAATCTTCAATACAGACAAGAAATTGGGTTTTGGGATACACATCCATTGGCCGAGTCATACCTATTATAGGGTTGCCACCTTTTCAATTGCCCAAGGTGGGACTTTTATGTAGAAACATCAGAATTTGCAGGGCAAAACATACCTACAGCCAGTACAAAGGAAAGAACTTCTCTGTTTTGCCTAAATAAAAGCTTATTCTTGTAACATTACAGTTGCTTATTCTGTTTCTTATAACATTTAGGTGTTTCAGATACAAAATAATTATTTTATGCAACTACTACAGACAATATAGGAAATCTTTGTCCTAAAATCTCAGGACATATGCCATATTTTCAATTATTTTGCAGGACACAACTGCCCAAAGGGGTATGTCCCTCGCAAAGGTGGACAGGTGGTAACCCTAACCTATTCTATCATCTTTCTAAGGTAGTCAGTGGAATATGCACTTTCTGTCACTATCAGACCTCTCATACGAATGGGGAAGAATGAACACTGAATCAGGGACACTGCATAACAACATCAGGGACACATTTAGAAGTTTGGTGCTATTAACCTGATACATTGACAGACCCAGAGCATATGAAGTCATACACATTGTCTGAGGTACATGCTGTTTATGACTCTTACATGTTGTCATTATTCATTATGTGTATTCCACCACCTTTCCTCCCAATATCACTAATTCTAGGAGGGTTTAGGTGGGACAGAGTTAGATTCTGAGTCGTAATCATGGACGTCCCTGGTAATCGGGGACAGTTCTATGGTATGGTCCCTATGTGTTCCCTAATGGTTTACGGACTATCCAGTGGATGTGCTGTTAGGGTTTGGGAGGTAAGGCCATCTGCTATGCCCACATCGGAATATTACTTACATCCACGGGGTGGGCCTAATACAGCTCTGCCAGCCAACACCTGCACGCCTAAGCTCGTAATCACATACCCATAGTTCACCTACCTGCCACTCCTCTACATCACTCATCCTTACTGTGGGTGCAGGTGGTGTATAACACACCACTACACACTGCCCACTCTCCCCGTGTTGGGACAGATGGTACGTTGTGTCGACCCATGTGTTATCAGGCTTGCACAACCTACTGGTCCGTGTACATCTACAGCCTGGTCAGAGTAATCATTATAGGGCCGGGCTCAGGTCATTAATTTTTGGTGTCCCACAAGGGACATCAATGTCTATGTTTCAATTGTAGACCTTGCAGATCTCTCCCACTGGTAGTTTCCTGCCAGTAGTCTGGGAAGAAGTGGTGTATTTACCTTTATTGTGTGCTTGTATGTCTCTCCAGCCTAGCAGGGGGGTGGGTGATGATGCTACGTGTTACATGTTTGTTTATTGGACCTCCCACCAACATATGCCCGGCCTGTGAACATATGTTACCCATAACTGCTGTATCATATCCTAGCTATATACATGTGTATATTTACTGTAACATATATATATTTACATTAATATATACAGATATATATGCATATATATGCATGCATGTATATTCATATCTTGCTGTACATATATATATATATATATATATATATATATATATATATATATATATAAAATCTAACAACATATGGGTCTATGGTTGTCTGCATATGTATATATTCATATGTGGGTATATATCTGTATTCATTCTTTGCATGTATACATTCATACTACGGTGAGGGAGAAGCATATCTCTATCTTGCTATGGGTGGATATACACACACATAGCTCTACATATATACATCTACATCTGGTTATTACATTCCTTGCCATATAGATTACACTTTGCTTTAGTGGGTCTCGCAGTGGGTGTAGCTGCTCGTTGGGCAATGCCTCTGCCCAATTAACACATTCGCTTGCATCCCTAGGGCTGTCCATATTGGCCAACATCAGCAAACACTTGCACACCTAGACCCATAAGTAGATACCCATAGTTCCCCCACCCTCACCTCCTTGACAGCACACATCCTTACTCTGGGACCTGGTCGGTTCTGGACACACCACTACATGCTTCCCACTCTCCATTTCATGGGACCCATTTCATGCAATTGTCTCGGTCCATGGGTCATCAGGGTTACCCACCTTTGTATTCCAAGTCTGTACACAACGCAGACAAGATGAACGATCTATCACATTTGTATTGTTTTGCCAATTTTTGTGGTGTCCCGCAAGGGACGCTCCAGTATGTGGTCCATGATTAGAATCCACTGGTGCACTGATCCCCCCCCCCCACTCTGGTTGTGTCTTGCCTGTGGTCTGGGGAGCAGTAGACACTTTACATTGATTGCGTGTATAGTTCCCATGTCCGGCTGTAGGGGAAGGGTGGAAGGCCATAGCCTGCGGACATACATCATTCCTGTGTTTTTTTTCCTATCATAGCTGTATATCTCTACATATCTACGCACACACATACACACACACACACACACACACACACACACACACACACACGCACACACACACACACATATATACATATCTATATATGTATTTATGTATTTATATATGTACATATGTGTGTGTGTATATATATATATATATATATATATATATATATATATATATATATATATGTATGTATATATATATATATATATATATATATATATATATATATATATATATATATATATATATATATATATATATATATAGATATATATATATATATATATATATATATATATATATATATATATATATATATATATATATATATATATATATATATATATATATATATATATATATATATATATATATATATATATATATATATATATATATATATATATATATATATATATATATATATATATATATATATATATATATATATATATATATATATATATATATATATATATATATATATATATATATCATTGGGAGCCTATTTATGTATGTGTTCAGCGTATTTCCTTTACAATTAGACCGGTTTAGTACTTGGCGTTGCCATAGCGGGCAGATCACAGGAATGATTTCATGTGTGGGGAGGCCCTCGCAATTGATTATCATCAACACAGCACTGACTTAGAACACTGTACACGCCTCTGCGTTGTAGGAGTTTAGTCCCATCCCTCTTCTGCACAGCCTATTATTACATCTACTGTCGATGTTTGTATGTGCACATTCCTATTATTTATGTCTACAAATGGAATGCATGTGTTACAAAGAATGTACTTCTACATATTGATGTCTGCATGTGTGTATGCATATATACCTATTATGAACTCGCTGACCTCCACGGGGTGGTCCAATTAGAACCAGGCCATCCAACCTGGCACGCCTGGATCCATAATTTCATACCCATAGTTCCTCCACCCCACCCGTGTTCAACTTACATGCGTAACTTCCATTATGCACTTGTTATTGCAGCCATGACAAACCTCCAAACATTGTCCTCTCCACAGCTTTAGGGGCCCTACACATATGTTGTCCCGCCTCGTGTATTCTCAGGCTCTCCCACCATTTAGTCTTTGAACATACCTGCCCTTGCTTGTGTAATCATCAGAGGGTTAAACGCTCTTATTAATTTTTGGGTAGTCCCAGCAGGGACTATCCTCTGTCTGTGTGTAAAGTAGACTGAGCAATTCAACTATGTTACTCTCACTGGTAATATCCTGCCTGTGGTGTGTGTAGCAGTGCTTTTCTCACTCTTGGCCAGCATGATATGGCATACGCTGATAGCACTCTATGATACTGTAGTTGCTTTTGATTCCCTTCACATCCCTTGTCTATGCTTTATTGTTATGACTTTCATTTGTCATGTGTGTATGTATATATATATATATATATATATATATATATATATATATATATATATATATATATATATATATATATATATATATATATATATATATATATATATATATATATATATATATATTACATCTATACATACTCATAAACTTTTCCTATGCTGGGCGCTGCTTACACCCGCCCAAGCGCAGTCACATATGCTTACTGTTTCTAATATATGTTTACTTCTACTTATTTGTGCTTACTTGTGCCTTATTCATTATGACAGTACCCCTTTGATTGAAATGATCTGGTTAAAACTCCCACGCAATACTCAAGTTCACTTTTACATGTTATTATGACGTTTTTACAGCAGGACGACATTCATTCCACATGGAAAATGATATGTGCTATAGTCGAACTTGAACCGTGAATGCCTGTTCATTAAGTGGATGCTCTAACCACTACACTATTAGTATGCTGCTTCATTTATATGTATACCCATAGTTCAGAGTTATCCATACACAAGCCTCAAAACGTCACTGACACAACAGGCATCCATTCTCCAGTTAAAAAAAACGCAACACTACACATGCACCATTCAATACTGCTCTGGGCCCATCCTACATGTTGACTCACTCCAAGTATATTCAGATGTCCCAAGCATATAGTCCTGGGACATACGTTCATTTAATGTTTAGGGTGTTCATTAAGTCTTCTGGTTCAGTTTGTCTGAATGGTGATTGGGACTGCCCTGTACCTGTCTGAAAGTCAGACTTAGCACATGCACACAGTTAGTTCCACTGTTAGCATCCTACCTGTGGTTGGGGATGCAAGGAGGTTTTCTCACCTCTGGGTGGCTTGATATGACAGCACTAAATACCACAGGGGGTTCCGCTGCTGTTTCCCTTCACATTTGTTAGGACTGCTTTAGTGTGTCCATGTTCATTCTTCATGGATGGATAACATGGATGTATCTGCACATTCACATGCATATACACCTACATGCATTTTTACATTTCCCATACTGTTGAATGACCGCCAGTTACCATTGCGCATACCCGCTTATGTCTGCTTTGAGGCGCCCTATTTCTGACTGCCATTTTTGTGGGCATCATTTAAAATTAGCAGCCCTTGCATGGCTTGGACCTGGGAACAGGAACAGCATAGTCACTGGTTCTACCACTAAACCATCCGTGATACATTCTGTATGGATGGTAATTAGGATATATGACATTACTACAGGCATTCCACAATACTGGCAATATATGTGACAGTCAGTTGGTGTACATATGTATAGTACATGTTACTGTTCATATGTTTCTGAGAGGCATAGGTATACATTTGCAAGTATACATATTTATGAATTGGACACATACTTGACAAGTTCTTATATGCATGTATTTGTGATGTGTAGCTATGCAAATGTAAGTGTGTACATTTATAGATATATGACTTCTTATCTGGAGTTATACTTGGCCTTGTATATGAATTACCGCATACAGGAGGTACCTGTACCTTTTGTATACAGGGGCTGTGTGCATCATTATGATGAGGAACATGGACATGTACTATTTGGAAGATAGCTATGGGGAAGCTTCATGGGAATATGTGAAAGGTATTTATTCCCGATAATGCATGTGGGGAGATGTGTATCACGGTCAGGTGTTTAATCCTGGGTCGTAGATTCTGCAGGACCGGGTGGAGGCTGAGCAGGGTTGTGGTCAGGTACTGCTAATCTGACTTGTGCCTGGTAGGGTTTCCACCTTTTCAAATGCCCACAGTGGAACATGTTTTGTACAAGCATCAGAGTTTGGAAGGCAAAACATACCCACAGCCAGTACATAGGACAGAACTTCACTGTTTTGCCTACATAAATGCTAATTCTTGTAGCACTTTAGTTGCTTATTCTGTTTCTTATACCATTTAGGTGTTTCAGAAACAGAATAACTGTTTTATGCAACTATTACATAAAATATAGGAAATATGTTTGTCCTAATATCTCAGAACATTTGCCATTTTTCCAATTTTTATGCAGGAGACAACTGGCCAAGGAGGGACTGTCCCTCGCAAAGTGGGACAGGTGGTAGCCCTAGTGCCCGGATGTCAACAGGGGTGGACATCGTGTTATGCCACAAAGTCTAATCTTGAGAACAGACACTTATCCCATGAGGGATGTCCAAAAGTTGTTAATGAAGGACCTCTTTCAGCTGGCTATTTGAAAATGTGGTAGGGTTATGTATGCATGGGATACCTATTTTGCAAGCCTGAGACTGCCTAGGGTGCAACTGCCTACTAGATGTGGGTAGGGATCACTATGTGCAGATATGGCTGCGCCAAGCTAGCAGCCCATGTATGGGTGGTTTTGGTGGACGTTCAGAAAGGGGGGGGTGTGCTGTGGAGAGGATGACGGGTAATCAATTATGTATCCAGATGTGTTGGGGTTGGATGGCTCGATTCAGGCCAGGCCATTATGTGGGTGTGAGTCAGTAATGTTTCTGTACATGTGTATCGCACATTTCAATGTTCATATGTTTGTGGGATTGTGTTCTGCAGTATGGCCTGTCAGGTTGTATTGTGGATGTGAATGTTTGTTCTTTGGTTTCCTTTCTGATTCACCCACTTCTCCCTCATAGACCTCCAGTTCACCTATTGTGCATCCGACTCAGTCTCCCCTTGGCATATTATTACATTAACCGTCACCCCTCACCCCCATATTCCACGAACACCATCCATCCCTTCTCTGGTTGATGGCCCATGGCACAGACAACAGAACACATTGCGTACTCTACATATCTCTGGTACCAATATGGTTGTGAGGACAACCCTGGCATATTTGATCTTCCACATGCTGTACTTCACGCACATAGGTACACGCAAATGCCTATTTTCATGACATGGTAGGTAGACCCGGGTAATACCCATTCATCTTTGGGCGATCCAGACAGGGACGACCTGGACCGCGAATGGGCAGATATTGAGCGAATGCTCTGACCATTGGTAGGGTTGCCACCTTTTCAGCTGGCCAAAGTGGGACATCTTTGGGACACACATCAGATTTTACAGACCGACACATGCTCAGGGTGAGTACAAAGGAGAGTACTTTACTTTTATGCCTACGTGACAGCTTATACTTTTAGCAGTTTAGTTGCTTATTCTGTTTCTTGTGACATTTAGGTAGTTTAGATACAGGATTAACTATTTTATGGAACTATCACATAAAATAGGGGCATAATTATGTCCTACAATCGCAGGACATTTAACATTTTTAATAGTTTTGGTAAGGACACAACTGCCCACAGAGGGACTGTCCCTCACAAAGTGGGACAGGTGGTAACCCTAACCATTGGGCTAGGCTTAGCGAACAGCAATGGCACGCTAACACACTGCGTTTCGCTTCCACTTGGCATAACAATCAACACTACAATGGAATACGGGCATGGGGTTTTAAATGTCATTTGTTCAAGGGACGGTGACTCAACATTCAGCTACGTGCCTTTGTGTTTACTTTTTATTTTGGTATTCATAAAACTGTCTTGTATGCTTTGCATACATTTCAGTATCCAAGGACACGGACAGGAGTGATTATTATTAGAGGCAGGCTGTACTAGTCAGCATTTTAGGTTGCACGTCTGCAGCCGACATGTTTAGGCCTCCGTGCAGCACTTAGACATGCCCCCTGCACTTGCGCACATTTCCTATGCACATGGACATTGCGGCAGCAAGCCTTCATTAATATGCATGTGGTGCTGCTGCACCATCTCTACGTCGCACGGTCAGCACAAGGCTAACACCATCCTTGCGCCGAGCTTCATGAATCCCGGGGTAGCTTTGCTATAGTTTTCTTTTTGTGTTTTTTAACCAGCTGGTTATCCGTGTAACCTTTTTATTCTTCGTTTTGGTGTATTAAGAAAAGCATAACATATACATAAAAATATATGCATAAAATTACTTTTAATTAAAATTGCTTTTGGCTAACTAATGCAATAAAATATTCATCAGGTCTGTGACCAGAACTAAAATCAAGAAAAATCACATGGCTATCTAACCATAAATATAATCAAAATAAAATACTATAAATATAAAAATTCATCTGTGTAATAATATCTAGTAAATATCCATCCATGTGTATTAGTGCACATAAAAAAAATAAGTCAACAGCTCAGAAAAAAATGTCAATGTTTTGCAAAAAAAAAAATAAAAACTGTCATGACTGTTTTCTTATTTACAGCCCCCAAAACATGTTTATATAATGAAAACTAGTAGAAAAACACACAAAAATGCAGAAAAGAGTGGATGAAGTAAACTAGTAATGTATAAAAGTGTGTAGGTGTGTGCATGAGTGTCCACCAGTATGGAAACACTAACCCGAATGTCATGGTCAATACTTCAGGACTAAATGTTGCCTCTTTACCTACAAAGCAGTATGGCATATATGAGCTTGCTGTATGGGGTCCCTTACTATTGCTGCTGACTGGCAGTCATGAATCATAGTAGGACTGAACAGAGAGCTGCAATGACAGCATAAGACACTTCACCACCAGACCAACACATGATCATGTTGCACAAAATGGAGTGCACTGTCAACACCCTGCATGCAGTAGCAGAGTCATACTGAAGGGCAGCTACAGACTCATCCATGCATCTGAAACAGGCTTTTAGCATACCAAATACTCTGTCATGATAATCCGAGTTTGGGACAGGGTTGTACTAAAATTACCTTCCACTGCTCCACTTGGATTTCTCACTGGTGTCATAAGCCTTGGCTCCAGTGGATATACTGCATCACCTAAGGAACAGAACAAAAAAAAAAGAGATAGAGAAAAGGGGAGACAAAAATTAAGGAAAAGAAGTTTATTATTAAGCAATGCATTTCATGATGAATAATTAAATGATTAAAAAAATCCACTTACCAACAAGATGACCATTCAGATTCCTATCAAGTAGGAAGAGGTGGTAGAGTGAATTAGTATGCCAGAAGCTAGTATGCCAGACTTGGTAATCTAGAAAGACACACTGGTGAACACCCCCATATATCACAAACTAAGTAGCAACTGATGGAATAGTAACCCTTACTATTATGTTACTACAGCACCCACATACTTGATAGGGCTCTAATGAGAACATGGGTACAATGTATTATAACAATCACCTAAGGAAAATGGGCCACCCCATAAAAGACACGCATAGTCCAGGTTAATTTCTAAGATAACACTGAGCATAGATGTACTAATCCAAACATGCCACGAGTATGGCTAGGAACTGTTGAAGTATTCTCAAGACAAAAGCTTGGGAAATACTCAACATGTTCCCAGTCTATCTCTGGAAGGTCCATGTACCAAGCATTGTGAGGGTACACATAACTTACTATCCACAGAGATAGGAAGGTCATGCATCTACCCAGTACCCCTGTGGGGGTCATTCACGCTCAGTAAGACCTTTGCAACATCTCTGTCCATGCTAAACCTATCAAGGAATTCCAGATTATCAAAATTATGAAGACTGATTCTCTATCTATATCTTCGCCTTCTTGGCCAGTGAAGGGTACAAGCAGTTTTGTCTCAGCCAAACCAAACAGATCAGACCGGGAAATAGCAATGCTACTAGCAAGGAAGAGTATCTTTACCAATGCAAATTAAATAGAAAAGGAGCAATTCTGCCTTTTATAACATATCTGCTGTCAGTGTGTTAATGTGGCAAAATCTGACTATGAATCACAAACAGGTGGGAAGAGGGCTTATTAGCATAAGAACTTTTATATAATTTCTCATTAACATCTCATTATTACTTCATTTGCTTAAGTTTATTCACTGTCATTGGGTATTCTGGTAAATGGCTTCTATGAATTGCATCAGAGCTGCACTTACTCAAAAATTCCATTGATTGTCTTAATACATTTGCATAATGACTATGAATAGCACCCACTGTTTATGTGAGTATACATCTGGGGAAATTGCTTATTATGGGGAAAGAAATATTGAATGAAGTTTAAAAGCACCTGTTTGTACACTGAAAAGCTACATTCAAATATTATGACAGCCAATAAAACAAAGGAAAAGCAAACATCGTCATATGAAGTATTTGTCAAAGTGCTACTAGTTCTTTATTTATTCAGTTATTTTATACTTAACATTTTCACATGCCATTTCTATTTGTCTAGTTACAAAAAGATGTAGAACATAGATATTTACAAAACTGTATCATCACTGCAATTACACCAACAGAGTAAAAGTATTAGCAGGAGGTAAACTGACATGTGAATCACTTCACTGTTAATTTCTGGCTGTCCTTTTACACTGTATCGGATGACAGCTATCTATCAAAGTTATGGTTTATATGCATAGTACTTTTATTACAAGTTATTATATTCTAGGGAGTTTCACAAATGGGCATCTGCACTTAAAGTAATGAACGGCTGCAGACAGCTGAGCAATGATTTACAGCTTGTTACCTTTATATGCATCCCTGATACAGATATTAAGGGGCCTAAGACAGCAAGTTAGGGCTACAAAAAATCATAAAAGTAATGAAATCTAAAAATACTTTTTCTGCTTCTGTAAAGAAAGGCCTAAAATCTACACTAGAGATGTTTTTTTTTTCTTTTATTGTCAAATGAGGTCTTTATGACAGGTGTTGAAGATAATTAAAACATTTTGAAAGATCAGTGATGCATGCTGCCGTAAGAATTTAATAGCTGTCATACATAACACATGTTTTTAAAACTTTTATAACAATGTGATTTATCATTACCTCTCTTCTCTCACTTGGAGTAGCTTTTGTGAACAATAAAGCTTTGCAATTTTATTGATGACAACCTTCTGACAGTAAATATGTATAGTTTCCTTCAGATTCCAGTGACAGTCTTACAGTTCCCTGCTGGAACATCAAAATGTTTTCATCAGTTCTTCCAAGCATATCAGGCATGAGCAACCTAGTGTGAACTATAGGAACAACAACCTATTTCTATCTGGAAACTGCTTTAATTCAGTCACAGACAATGAAGAGCTGGATTGCCCCTACCAAACTTTAACTTGCAGCCTTAACACTAATTTAGTTTTGTAAAGCTGGGGATTATTTATACATATGTGAATATAAGACGGATTTTGAATTCAGTCACATGGTGTTAAGCTGCTTATTTTGCTAGAAACCTCAGTCATTGAGAAAAAAAATACTTGTATTATTTAATCTAGTTTCTTGCATTCAAAAAAAGATATGCTAAGTCTGAGATGAAAAATGCAGTTATACTATAATACAGGTTTCATAACTGTACTGAACAGTGAGGCATACTGTGTTAAACTGTAACACTTTATCTGCACAAAGTGATGTAGATTAACTGAACAATTAATTCATATTTTTTTTTACTTAAACACTGTTTAAGTTACTGCCAAATTTCATTTTTTGTATGTGTGCATGCAGACATTAAATATGAATGAAATGTGGCATATGAAATGTTGATATGTTGGCATATCTTTAAAAGTGGTAATGCTTGAACAACTTTTTCATAATGTATGTTATGAATATTTTAACGGGTAGTTGTGAAAAAACTTATTACAGAAATTGCAGATCCCAAACATTTTGGGGACTTTATCAAAATGTAGTAATACATATGTAAGGAGAACCGGTTCTCCATCAAATGTAGTCCAGTTGTTTTTCTTAATTTTTGATATTTATTAAATAATATTTACCTAAGCAAAGCTATCAAAAGATGATGTTTAATGGAATTGATTGATGTAGGTGAACCGAGAACATGTGGGAACATCACTGCAGGCAGATCAGTGTAGCTATTTTTCTTTCTTTGATGCATACCAGCTTTTTGTTTTTGCAACCACCCTTTTCAAAATGTCATGCGAAATATGAACATTGTCCTTGGAAAAATAAAAATGTTTCAAGGCAGTGGCTGAACAATTCATAGCCATGTTTTGAAATATTCATGCTTTCAGAGTAAATTGCGTATTTGTCAGGAAGTCTTTGAAAGAGATGTTGACAAATAGTTTTGTACACACCTTGCTGTGTTTTGAAAGAAGATTTCTAGTTGTGACTCCTAGGCATCTGTTAAGGGACTTTTATTTTTCTTTTTTGGAGAAGGTTCCCCTACACCCTAGTAGCGGGAGTGTGCAGTTAGAACTTGTCTGATTGAAGACTGCTGGAACAGGGCTCAGTTTTGATTTTTTTTCTGATTAATTGGGTAACTTGTTTAAATCAGATTGTTTGTTTTCTATTGTTTTATATATATATATATATATATATATATATATATATATATATATATATTTATATATATATATATCTATCTATCTATATATATATATATATATATATATATATATATATATATATATATATATATATATATAATTGCACTTTATTCATCTGCTTTCACTGTATTTGTGTTTCTTCCTACTTTATTACTAGGGGCATTGACTGCAACTCTGAACTGAGATATATAAAAATAAGCATCTTTTTATGCGCATTTAAAGTGTTTTTTGATCGTATCTGGTTTATTTTCTGAAAAAAATATATATATACTTGTTTCCCACCTTTCTAGGCTAGTATAGTCCAGTTTTCAGGTTAGAGCTGAATTCAGGGCTGTGTTAAAGATCTCTGTGTTTGCCCATACTTTACTTGGATAGAAGGAAGTTTCTCTGTTCACCTGTTAGAGAGGGGAGCTTTGAGCAGCCTATCTGTCCCTGGAGGAGTGGTTTCAGGTCAGAAAGTAGTAGTTTATTGGCCATTTTGAGCTAATTTCTATCTCTTTCATTTCCCTGCTATAAAAAACGCATTTGCCCTGTTTTGCTTTACGGACAGCGCTGGTTAGCTAGGGTATAACTATTCCCGGCTCCACAAAGTCTCCTCTTCAATTCTTCCCTTGGAACTAGACAAACTTTCAACTTAAGCACTCAAGCCATTCATTTCTCAGCCCAGCACTTGCTCAAAACTCATAGCAAGCACTTATAAACCCTAGCACTACAGAAAGACAAGGCTCTCTATTCGACCTTACCAGCAATTCAGTAAAACAGTTTCCTGTACCTATCCAGGCATGTCCAAAGGGCAGTTTCAGGTGTACTCTCCAGTCCAGCTGGTGAATCTGGGCATTTTGAGGCAATGTAACAACTGCCTCATGTACACAGACAACCCTCTCCTCCTACCACCAAACACTAATACATGCGAGAGATGCAATTATACAGCCAAACTGGAGGCAAAGCTCTCTCAACCTAAGACTGGATCAGAAAGTCAAGAGGAAAAGGGAAATGCTGGCATCACACCACCAGTCTCACATCAGCCCATTAAACCAACACCGGTAAAAAACACACATAAATACATGAAAACATACTCAGAGGCTCTAAATAAAAATCTACAAAAACAAAAAAGCCCTCCAAAGCAGACATCCAAGCAACCTCCACCCCCCAACACAAACCATGAAACACATACTTCACAAAACCAGTGTGCCATGCAATCACAGCCCTCAAGGCAAAAAAACATACCCAACATACTAGTAATAGTTGACTCTATAGTCAGGCACACTGACGTCCCACTCACTAGGCTGAATAAGGAGAAGGGTACTGTTAGCTGCGTGTCAGGTGCTAGGATCCACCACATAACACAAGCACTCAGCTCACTCCAGAACAAGTACAAGTACGACTCTGTCATTGTCCATGTTGGTGTGAATGACCTGAGCCATACATTCCTGGACTACATGAAAAGATACATGGAAGAGCTCTCTGATCACGTAACCCAGGCTGGTATGACCCTGACCCTGAGTAGCATCCTGCCTTCACCAAAAATGATACCACGGTATAAAGAAAACATTATCAATTTCAACAATTGTCTAAGCTTCTGGTGTCATTCAAAGAGGATCCAGTGTCTGTCTGCCTGAGATGACATGCTCGACAAGCCACACTGCTTCGCTAGAGATGGCTTGCACCTGTCACCTTAGGCTTTTGAATACTGGCCAAGGCTCTTGCCACCTCCATATTGCCTTTTTTAGACAAGGCTCAAAAGATAAACCCACCGCCATAAATAGCACAAGTAACAGAAATCTGAGGGTAATACTACTCAATGCCAGAAGTCTAAACCTCAAAATGCACGCACTCAAGGCTCTCCTCATTATGGAGAAAATCGATATATGTGCAGTAACAGAAACCTGGTTTAAGGCTACAGAGAACACCCCAGCACTACCAGGCTACAACTCATACCATACATTTCGGCCACAGAACCCGGACCGAAAAACAAACGGCGGGGGAGTATCCATATTCATCAAGGATACCCACACCTCCAGGTTAGTGGCACAGCATGATGCTTCAGAGATTATCAACGTGCAACTAACAATGGGCAAAACTGCAATTCAAATTGTAGCTTGCTACACATCACCCACCATGTCCCAGGACCCCCTTTCCGCATTTCTGGAAACACTGGGTAACATAAAGGTCCTACCAAACACCCTAATATTGGGTGATTTCAACTACCCAAACATTAACTGGGAAAACTACTCAAGTACTAAATCCCTTGCCCAACATTTCCTAGAATTTATAAACTTAAATGCCCTGGAACAACTGGTCAACACCCCACTAGAGGTGACAACATATTGGACCTGGTCATCACCAACATGGGCAACCCATGTTCCACACCAGAGGTCAATCTCTCGCTGGTTAGATCTGACCATAAACAAATCAATTTGGATATCCACATTCTGCCCCCACCCCGGACAAGGAAACCACCGTGAAAAACTTTTCAAAAGCAAACTTCAAGTTACTTAAGATGGATAACACTGCCCAAGCTGCAAAATCCTTTACTAATGCATTCTATGGGCACCTACAAGAATGCATGGATCGTGCTATCCCAAGCAAAACCAAGACTCACTCCACCAAGAAAAGGAAACCAGTCTGGTGGACCTCTGCCATAAACAAGCTATAGAAAAGAAGGAAGAAACTAGTACAGAAAAGAGTAAAATCCCAAGAAGGGAAGACATCCCTGATCAGTATCAGCAAGAAATTATGATCCCTCATAAAATCGTCCAAGGCGAGCTTTGAAAGAAAACTTGTCAAGGACTCCAAAGATAACCACAAGGCATTCTTTAGCTATGTCAAGAATCTAAGTGGCAATGCTCAGATCTGCTCGGAGTTAGTGCAGAATGGCGCAAAATACACTGAACCAACTGATATTGCCAACATCCTGGCAGACAGATTCAGTGCAAACTTCACCCCCCTCTCACCCCCAAAAGGGTCCATAACCATACCACAAAAATGTAGAGCTCCTGAAATCACAGACACTAAGGTTAAAATAGCCCTCTCCAAAGCCAAAAACAAAGCATCAATGGGACTGGACGGTGTCCCAGACTGTGTCCTACATGAACTCAAAGACGAATTAACCCCTCACCTAAACACACTACTCAAACTCAGCTTCTCCACAGGCTACATACCCATAGAGTGGTGCACAGCAATGGTTATTCTGCTCCACAAAGGTGGAGCCACAACAGATCCCAGGAACTATTGCCCTATAAGCCTGGCTAGCTTGTTCTGCAAGGCTATGGAGTGCATCATCATGGAACTCATTAACAGAGCCATTGGGAACCTCCAAACACTGGACCCTACCCAGTTTAGCTTTGTTAAGGGCAGATCATGGCCTCCTAAACCTGGTGGACTTCTTTGAGACAGTTGCCAAGGCTATAGATGAGGGAAAGGTGGTACACACAGCCTACCTAGACCTTACAAAGGCCTTCAACACCATTCTGCATTCTGGTATTATGGACAAGCTCACCAGCTTGAACATAAACCCCTATGTCACAAGATGGGTTGCCAATTGGCTCACGGACAGAACCCACATGGTGAGAGTTGTGGGAGCTAGGTCTGACTATAAACTGGTTACAAGTGGCATTCTACATGGCACAGTCCTAGGACACCTCCTGTTCAGCATATACTTCTCAGAGGTACAGACAAGCACAGGAGGACTATGGCTGACCAAGTTCGCAGACAACTATAAACTAGGGGCTATAATTGACTCACCGGCTGACACAGACTTCCTCCAAAAGGATCTCACTGAGACAGATACCTGGTGTCAAAATCATGGCCTCAAGCTAAATGCTAAAAAGTGCATAGTTATTCCCTTTGGAAATAACAAAATACCCACAAACTACCACATAGCTGGTAGTCCCCTAAATATGGAAAATATAATAAGGGATCTGGGGACCCAAGTAGATAGTAATCTCTCATTTGATAATCACATTGCCAAAGTGGTTAGAAAATCCTTTTATATGGCTCACCTAATCACAAAAGGGTTTGCATCTAAATCAAAAGAGGTCATTGTGCCCCTCTACTCAACACTCATCAGACCCATCATAGAGTACAATGCCCCATTTGGGATGTACCTTACAAGACACCTGCAACAGCTGGAAAGACCACAGAAGTACCTTACCAAGAGGATCACTGGCCTCAAACAGATGCCCTATGCAGCTTGACTAAAGAAACTCCAGCTATACTCGGTTGTATACCGCCTGCTCAGAGGTGATCTCTGCCTGACATATAAGGCCATGTCCAACCCAGAATTGATGGACATGCTCCACCTAAAGAAAACCATATCCCCTTGAGCCACGCGCTCTGGGGATCTAAACCTCACCACAAAAATAAATAGGACGTGCTGGAGGGATAGATTCCTGTCTCAGAGACTTCCCATGCTTTGGAATAAGATTCCAATCTACATTAGGCAGAGCTCCTCACTAGCACCCTTCAAGAGAAACCTTGATGAGTGGATGGGAAACAGAAAGTTTACCCCAGGCATCACTTCAGTGGCTCTGCTGGACTGAGGCACAGGGAACTAATCTAAGGGGGCGGCGAAAGCCAACACATTCTGGCTAGGCTTATAAATGCCTTCAGGCAGATAGCCTAGTACCTACCTATGAAGCTATGAACCTATTACTGTCCCAGATATCAAGCGTAGCTGCATCAATGATGCATCAAAGGTGTGCACATTTAGTCACTTCTGAACCAACACTAACATTGAATAATTTGACTTTTCAGCCTTTCACCCATTACAAGACTGCTTCCCCTGCTTAGAAATATCCCAGTTTTCTGACAATGTCAGGACCTTTTGAAAGCCATAAAGTTTTGTCTGGCTGGTAGGTACAAATTGCTGAGAAGCAGATGATGTGAATCCATGTTTTCATGTTTTTGAACCTGCTTTCTTTGTTGTTGTTTGTTTTACGTATATATGTAAAGCTGCTAGCACAAGAAATCTGGATAAAGCGTAAAATAGTGTGTGTGTGTGTGTGTGTGTGTAGGGGCAAAGCCCAAAAACAGGGACAGAGTAAATATTGCATTTATAACCTTAGAAAGTTATTCAACCATAATATTATTTTAATAGTTTGATATCTGCTTGTAATTAATTTTGGAATGTTTTACAAGTATGAGCAAACATACTGGTTCTGATGAAGTCTCTATTGATTTAAAGTGGGATGAAAACATATATGCTAAGTATAGAATGCTAAACTGCTTTTAAATCATTTTTAAAATATTAAAGTGGATTTTTGATAACACCTGGTGTATATTTGGTTCAGTTTCTTCTTTAGTGTGGTACATTTTAAAAACTTTTTTGGGTAAACTTAGAAAGTTTCTAGAATAACAAGATTTATGTTAACATATATTTTCTGATGAAGTCTGAAACTTAAATGTGGGTTATAATTTAACAACTTGTGATTTTGCTAGAAAACCATATATGTTATAAGAAGCATGCTAAAAATATGAAGCAAAAATATAGACATTCTGCAAAATATGTGGACAGTTGAGAGTTCTAGAGAGTTCTTTAGTTTTTTTTTTTTTTTTTTGCTGCAAAGCTGAAGGGAATAATTTAATAATTTTACTGTGATCCATCAGAGATTGTGTCAGAAAAATATGTATTAATGTGTGTGCTTAATGCTAATTAGAAACTAAATAAGTTAACATGTTTTTCATTCTATTTTATATGCACTATTTTATATACAGCTGAGTTTCATATGAGACTAAAAGATGCTTTTGAAACTGCAGTGTGCTTTCTGAAACTTGCAAGATGCCCTCTGACCTAGTAATTGCTAGCACAGCAATATTCATGTTTATGCCTTTTGGAAATGTACTTGAGAAGCAGGTGATTATCTGCTAGGTCAGGAAGCAAAGAATGAACAATGCTATATTCTGTAATGTAATGATTTTGAACAATTAGCTCTGTTCGAAGTATGAGAACATGCACAACTGCAGGAGGAAGAGATAACACAGACAAAGGACTGTTGGAGAAATGAACTGCAATCTATACTTGCTTTGTGCTCAAATTAGCCATAGTACCTTGAATGGTAACATTGCATATATCTAACCGGTGGTAGCCAAGGCCACATTGTTTTTCTTAGGAAGTTTCTCACAAAAATTGATAGTACAAGCAGAAAATCATATAAACAAGCACTACGAAATAATGATGTTAAAACTTGTGATTTACTACGTCAGCTTGGTAGGCAATGTCTTATTAGAAAATGTATAAAAATGCTTGCATTTCCTGATTCTAGTCAGACAAACTCTGTATTAGCACGTTTTTGTCTCCTTGCTGCAAGATTAAAGTGCCTTAACCTGAACCTACCGTATATTGATCATTTTTAAAGTATATTTTTCCTTTGACAGTTTGGTCCTTCGGACAGGAAACATACCTCTCACTCTGGCTCAGGTCAGAACTGGGCCCGGTGGCATGCACCCGTACGGAGAAGTGGCCACATCGGCTCTTCTGCTTTGAAAGACCTCCGACTAAATTGTCATTCGAAAGAGGCCAGCCACTGTTTCTGATCTGGGATTGGAGGATGAGTCAACGTTCCGGTGGGATCAACACACAGAGGGTCAGGTAAGGAGGAATTTACCTTTTTTCTGTTTTACATTAGGGACTTGTTACAGTATTGTTGTTTTTGACAGGGAGATTTGCATGTGCAGATCAGGGACAAAAAAGATTGCTGTCTTGTCATAGATCAGGGAAACAGAATAGGTAGGCATTTATTCTATATAAACTGTGAAAAGGTGTAAATCGTGGTACCACGTGATAAGAAGGGTTACGTAACAATTTCTAACTTAGCTAAGGCTACATGGGAAATCAGTGCACAAAAAGTTCCCGAGACCCGCCCTTAACCGAAGACGCGAAATACATGCAATTACAGCGTGCCGATAATGTTAAGTATTATACAAAATGGGTTAATAAATACAAATTTGATGGTAACTTAGATAAACCTTCACTTATTAAACTTGTTAGACAACTTAAAACAAATGCGAAAGGTCAGCTAAAAAAGCAATGACAATTAGGAGTTCCTCAGGCACACAGGTGGCTTGAGGAAGCAAACTGCTGGGAACAAAAGATTAAAAACTCAAAAGCAATGTTCTTAGATAAAGAAGACAATAACTTGGTAATAGCAACAGCCCCTCCGCCCCCACCACTTCCCTTACCAGAATATGAAGCGAGTGGACAAGCTGATCCACCTCCGCTATACCCAGCTCTTCCTGCAAAACCAAAACCGTTTGTCAGAGATCCTATCGAGACCAGGTCTCGAGCACGCAACTTGAGAGGGGATGTTGAATTATATGAAATGAATAAAAATTCACAAGCTATGACTGAAGAAGAGATATGTCCACTCATAGAAGTACCAAATCCGCAGGCAGGACAGGCAGGACAGGACCCAACTCTTCTAGTGTATAGACCGTGGACACCGGAAGACAGCTGGAAAGCCACAAAGGGAATTCCCCATCCAAAAGTTAATTTTAGAAAATTCCTAGAAGACTTACAGGGCATGAGGTTAAGTTACTATTTGAATGGAGAGGAAGTAGAGAAAGTAGTTAGACAAATCGTAGGTCCAGATTGGCACATGATCAGTGGCAACTGGAATCTCCGTGACGCAGAGGTTAGACCACTCCCACATAGTAACGCAGAACTGGACAACAGAGTGAAAGGTCTGACAGACCGAATCTCTGAGAAATGGAAGCCTAGGGCTGACTGGACTTGCATTAATCAATGCATACAACAAGAAGTTGAAACTGTTGATAGATATTATGCCAGATTATTAGAATGTTTTAATAACCATTGTGGAATGCAGGTACCTGAAGACCAAACACATGATTCCCCATATGAGCAACAGCTAAAGAATGCATTTTTAAAAGGCAGTATTGCACCCATCAACAGCTTTATTACAAAGCACATGGTAGATCATCATACAAGTAGATTACAGTCATTACTTGAATATGCAAGACATGCCGAAAGGCATTTTAATAGCAAAAAGAAAAAGAAAACTCAAGTATTTGCAGTAGAAGATGGATCAGAAGTCTTTGTAGTACAAACTGGGAAGAAGGGTAAGAAAAATACCCAGGGAAATAAACAATCTGATAAATGATCAGAGGACTTTGAAGAGAGAAAAAAAGGGGTGAATGTTTTAAATGCGGGAAAAAGGGACATTTAGCAAGGGATTGCAGACAAAATAAAAAGGTAACCACAGAAGACAAGGAGGGTGAGGACTGACTATATGGTAGTCAAGAATCACTGGATAGGAATAAACAAGAAAAGACAAGCGCAAATGTAGTAGAAGGGGTAGAGGATGTGATAGAAGAGGTAGAGGATGTGCATAAAATCACAGATAATGAAGAAAATGAAATTTTGGACTTAGCATTATTGAGCCTAGAGCTCTACTTAGCCGACACAAAACCGGAAGTTACACTTCTGTTAGAGGGTAGGGAAGTTAAATTTCTGTGTGACTCAGGGGCTTCACGGACCCCGATACATCCTTCCAAACTACCAGAGAATTCAGAATCACTCGACTACATATTAGTGAAAGCAGCTAATGGACAGCTGTATCGGGAGCCATTCTCCCACAACATAGCGATAACTGACCCAGTTTCAGGGATGACCCAGAAAAGCAAAATTGTTGTTTCTGCAAAATGCCCAGTGAATCTCTTGGGCAGAGACCTAATGCAGATATTTGGCATAGCCGTAGTTCCAACTATGCAGGGTATGGAAGCACAGCGACAAATGGATACTTTTGTGGTGTGACCGGAGGGTGAAACATTTTATTGGTACAGCCAGGATTAGTTACGACTGGTCCAGGGGCAGTAACCGAAGAACTGATGAATGTAGCCATCAGTAAATCCCCCTCCCTTGACACTGATAAACAGCATTTGTTGCATTGCACTCTATATTACTGTAACAGACCAGGACCTGATAAAGAATATGAGCAAGAACTGTTTAGAAATCATGCTAACAGATTAGTATTACGAAATTTGTACTGGGACACAGAAGGAAACAGTGTAGTAAGCTGTTCATTGCCCCAGGAATTCCTAGCACTTTACAAATCTAATCGATTACCACATGTGAGTTTAACTAAAGATAGAAATTTGAAGTGGGCAGACCTAGGAGGAAAAAGTCACAAGGTGGGAAAAGCAGACAGAGTTAGAACTTTCCAAACATGGAGTACAAAAGCAGAAACTAAATTGGATAACGCAGACACACCCAGCTGTACACTCACACGCAAGTGAGGATAGCTGAGTAGCACTCTTACTAGAGGAAGAGGAAAAAGCCTTACGAGACATACCACAGACTCTCTGGTCAACAGGGAAATCAGATGTAGGACTTATTCATACAGCAGGACCAGTTACTATCACGCCAAATCAGCATTTAGACCTCAAAAGAGACAGTATCCCTTGAGAAAGGATGCAGAAATAGGAATCAAACCTATAATATCAGCCTTACTTAAGGAAGGAGTCTTGATAGAATCTCCTGATTCACCATGTAATACACCCTTATTTCCTGTTAGGAAAGCAAACAGAGAATGGCATATGGTCCAAGATTTACAAGCTGTAAATGACGCAGTTATACCCAGGGCACCTACGGTGCCAGATCCACAGACTTTGTTAAATGATTTGAAACCTCAACAAAAGTATTTTTCTGTGGTAGATATTAGCAATGCATTTTTCTCAATACCGATACACCCTGACAGCCAACATTGGTTTGCATTTACATTTCAGGGGAAACGGTATACATATATGAGACTACCACAGGGATATTGTGAAAGTCCAACAATATTCGCACAGGAAATGGCAAGTAACCTTGGCGGGATTTATCCCACCGAAAGGCAGTCAGATTTTACTTTATGTAGACAACATTCTGCTGGCAGCCCCCACCCAGCAAGAATGCAGAGAGGATACCATAGCATTACTACAATTTTTAGCCACTCAAGGACACAAGGTAAACAAAAACAAACTGCAACTTTGGAAAAAACAGGTCAAATACCTGGGATATGTAATATCCAAAGAAGGCAGAATATTAGATGAAGACAGAAAAACAGCAATATTACAAGCACCTAAACCAACTACCAAGAAGGAAATGATGTCCTTCCTGGGTACTACTAACTTTTGTCAGAGTTGGATTCCAAACTATGCCTTGGAATCTGCTCCGCTGACCAACTTGATATTCAAAAAGCCGACGGCAGCACAAGATTTATTACAGTGGATACCAGAAGCAGAATCAGCTTTCTGCAAATTGAAACAACTGATAGCTTCTTCATTAGTTTTAGGATTACCAAACTATCATAAATGATTTTTCCAAACTGTAGATTGTAAGCAAGGTTATATGACATCAGTGTTAACACAACAGCATGGGGACAAACAACGCCCCATAGCTTATAATTCATCACAGCTAGACCCAGTGGCGCGATCCCTGCCCCACTGTGTACAAGCAGTAGTCACAGCTGCAATGGCAGTGCAGGCTTCAGCCTCAGTAGTATTGTTCCACCTTCTCACATTGAGAGTGCCTCATGCAGTCACAATTATTTTACTGCAAGAAAAAGTAGCATATCTTTCTCCTGCTAGACATCTTTCCTGTATGACTATACTGTTGAGCCAACCTCATATGACAATTGAATGATGCACAACTTTGAATCTGTCAACCTTGCTCCCAACCCCTGCAGATGGCAAACCACACTGCTGCCTGCAGGAGATTGAGCAAAAGACAATACCTAGAAAAGATCTTACAGATGTTCCCTTGGATGATGCCGATGTGACATACTATGTGGACGGCTCATGCAGGAGGGGTCCTATAGGACAGAATCTAGTGGGGTATGCAGTAGTTTCTGATACTGAGATTTTAGAAGCAAAATTTTTACCACACAACTTATCTGCACAAGCAGCAGAATTGACTGCTTTGACAAGGGCATGTACCTTGGCAAAAGGTAAGAGAGTGAACATTTTTACTGACAGTCAGTATGCTTTTTCTACTGTACATGTTTTTGCGCAGCAGTGGAAAAATAGAGGAATGATAACATCTACTGGTAAACCAATTAACCATGTGCAATTTATTTTAGACTTGTTAGACTCTATTCAGTTACCTCAGAAAGTAGCTATTTGCAAATGCGTAGCTCATACCAAGCAACAGGATATAATTTCAAAAGGTAATGCAAGGGCTGATACAGCTGCAAAACAAGCAGCTTCAGCTTCAGAAGTATTTCTTTTGAGTGAGGAATTACAACCATCTGAGATTTTAGACTTAGAAATGTTAAAAACAATGCAGACACTTACTACAAATGTAGAAAAACTAAAATGAATAAAACAAGGAGCAATCCTTGAGAAGGGTCTGTACATCTCCAAAGAGAAGAAACCGATTTTGCCATCTAACTTGTTTAGATATGCAGCTTTGTTGAGCCATGGGCAGTGTCATGTCTCAACATGGGGGATGGTACAGTTAGTGAATCGAGTGTTTACAACGTATGGATTTACAAACTACACAAAAAATTTTTGTGCAGCATGCCATGTTTGTAACAAGCATCATGCACAAGGGGCATTAAAACCTAAGCAAGGGAGTATCCATTCCATACTATTTGTATGGATTTTATAGAGCTGAACAAATGAGAAAATGAGAAGTACTGCCTTGTCATCATAGATATGTTTTCCAAATGGGTGGAAGCTTTTCAAACTAGAAATCCAGATGCAGCTACTGTTGCAAAAGTCCTTGTTAAAGAAATTATTCCTAGATTTGGCATACCGGAAAAGATTTATAGTGACAATGGCACGCACTTTGTAAATCAAACTATACAACAACTCAGCCGTTATTTCGGGATTTCTTTGAAAAATCATTGCGAATATCACCCCCAATCTGCAGGATTAGTAGAGAGGCATAATGGGGTTTTGAAAAATAAGCTTAGGAAATTGATTAGTGAGACACAAAATAACTGGGTGCACTGTCTACCTCTGGCACTGTTGAGCATGAGAACTGTTCCAAATGCAAAAGGGTTAACTCCTTTTGAAGTTTTGTTTGGGAGGGCATATTATACACCTCAATGGAAACCTCTCATGCCTGCAGAGCAGGAGGCTGACAGTTCACTTGCAGGGTATATGAGGCGATTTTTGAATAACAAACTTTTGCAGTTAAATTCTGTTTCAGATAAAGAGCAAACCAGACCATCGGAAGCAGCACTAGCCCCAGGCGCATGGGTCTGGGTGAAGGTCGTGAAGAAAAAGAACTGGAGTTCTCCGAAGTAGGAAGGGCCATACCAGGTACTACTGTCGACACCCACTGCAGTCAAGATCGCAGAGTGAGCGTCCTGGATTCATTTGACACATTGTAAACTGGTTAAGAACTTTGAACTGGACAAAAACCTTGTTACTGTTGTACAACGAGAACAAAATGACCAGGTATAGAGTAAAAGAGATGCAGAACAACCTCAGAAAACTTGCATGATTATTCTGATAGCTATACTAATAACATTGATCTTTTTGTTGTGGCCTTTCCTTTTCCCAGCCACAAAAGTTGAACTGATTAAACGTGATGCATTACTCATAGACTGGCATCCAAACTTTAACACTTACCAAGCAATTAAACATGTGTATGCTGAGACTTTCAATGTTTCGAACTGCTGGATTTGCACAGCTATACCGACAGCATACGGGGGATTAATAATGACTGCTGTCCCCCTAGGGGTCAACGAGACCTGGGAAAACTTGATTTTTGATACTACACCTGTGAAATCACAATACAAAATAGCATTGTACCTACCTGTTACACAAAAAGGGATTGTATGTTTTTACAAGAATTACACTATTCAGGTGGATTGGAGCAATTGCAATGTGACTGTGTATTATAAATGTTATATTAAACCGAGTAAGACTAAAACTAGTTGAGATACAAACTATGATGCATATTTTGCTAAGATGCATAAAAGGGTTGATGAGATACAACATAATCCTGTTCTTTTAAAACAGCTTTCTATTATTGATAAGAAAATGTTTCATGCAGGGCAAGCTTATATCAATACTAAAGTAGAGAATTGTTATTTTGTTTGTGGGAAAAAGGCATATAAATGGCTACCTGAGAATTGGTCCGGCAGTTGTTTTTTGGGTTACCTTGTTCCGGCCATATGACACACTGCAGCTTTGCCTCAGGGAAAATTTTGAAATGTCAGAGAGGTCAGCAGTAAACCTAGAAGTCCGATTAAGAAACCCGAGAATCCAGTAGGACAAATCGAAGCAGGATGGAGAAACCATAACTCCGTAAAAAACAAAGATAAACTGACACACGTAGACTTGAGTGACAGCATTATATCATGGGCAGGCATAGCCCCTGCATATGGCGCAGTGAAATCGATTTGGGAGCTGAAAAACTGTCTAAACTTCTCGAAGTTATGAGCAATGCAACTTTTTCTGCTCTCGAATTAGTGACTGATGAACTGAATGCTATGAGAACTGTGGTGCTTCAGAACCGCATGGTTCTCGACTTCACCCTAGCGGCGAGAGGTGGTACGTGCGCTTTAATCAAAGAAGAATGTTGTTTGTATATTCCTGACAACCAGCACGAAATAAATGACCATCTTGAGGTGATCCAGCAAGTGTCGACCATGACCAAACCAGGCCCAAACTCTCTGATGGACTTTTTCTAGAATTTGTTTGGGGGGTGGGGTTCCATCCTAATGAACATCCTGATTGCCATTTGTGTGGGATTACCCCTATTAGGAGCATGCATTTGTTGTGGTATTCCCTGCATGAAAAAGTTAATCAAAGAATTTATAGATATATCAGTTTCTGAGACTTTGTATCAAAGTACTGAAATTGAAGAATTGTTGAAATGTGAAACACTTTCATAAGTTTAAACTGAATGACTCTCTTAACTGCAAATCCTGAATGGAAGAGGTTAGGAGTAGAAGCAAACTGTTTATTCTTTTGAAAATAGAATTAAAAAGTATTAACAGGGGGGAAATGTCAAAAAAATACATATTAATGTGTGTGCTTAATGCTAATTAGAAACTAAATAAGTTAGCACGTTTTTCATTCTATTTTATATGCACTATTTTATATACAGCTGAGTTTCATACGAGACTAAAAGATGCTTTTGAAACTGCAGTGTGCTTTCTGAATCTTGCAAGATGCCCTCTGACCTAGTAATTGCTAGCACAGCAATATTCATGTTTATGCCTTTTGGAAATGTACTTGAGAAGCAGGTGATTATCTGCTAGGTCAGGAAGCAAAGAATGAACAATGCTATATTCTGTAATGTAATGATTTTGAACAATTAGCTCTGTTCGAAGTATGAGAACACGCGCAGCTGCAGGAAGAAGAGATAACACAGACAAAGGACTGTTGGAGAAATGAACTGCAATCTATACTTGCTTTGTGCTCAGATTAGCCATAGTACCTTGAATGGTAACATTGCATATATCTAACCAGTGGTAGCCAAGGTCACGTTGTTTTTCTTAGGAAGTTTCTCACAAAAATTGATAGTACAAGCAGAAAATCATATAAACAAGCACTACGAAATAATGATGTTAAAACTTGTGATTTACTATGTCAGCTTGGTAGGCAATGTCTTATTAGAAAATGTATAAAAATGTTTGCATTTCCTGATTCTAGTCAGACAAACTCTGTATTAGCACGTTTTTGTCTCCTTGCTGCAAGATTAAAGTGCCTTAACCTGAACCTACTGTGTATTGATCATTTTTAAAGTATATTTTCCTTTGACAGATTGAAATATCCATCTCTGTAGTAATTATGCCTAAAATTCAACAGTTCTTCCCAGAAGCCTAATCCTGGCACACAGTCATATCTACTGCTGTAAAATAGTATTAACAGAACTTACTGGAAATATTTATTCATTTATATTTTAAATGTTTGACAAGGGAAGTCCAACTGGGTACAAAGACCCCTTTTCCATGGAGGTTCAGGGAGAAAAGCTCTAGCAAATGCAGTAAAATCAAAATCTTTAAGTTATACAATCTCAACAATATCATGCAGAATACAATTAAACTACATTTTACAATGTCAAAATTGACTCATCTTTTACACATATTCAGTGTTTTTTTTTCATGCCCCCCACCCCTCAACTAGCTACTGTGCCCATATTGTGCCCCAGTAAGAGAAGAAACCTAGAGCCTCTACTGACAGTCAGGGACTTAAGTCAGACTCTAGGAGCACAGCCTAATGTGGTATATAAGAGGCATCGTAACTTGAAGGATTGGTGCAATACCTATTCCACTTCAACTATTAAGCCCCAATGTAAAATGAGAAAGTGCAATATGTGCACACAGTGTACTTATATTTTAGAATGTGAAGAGTTATTCTTAGCAGGGAAGGGCATCACTATCCCTGGTTATTTCAATTGTAATACAAAGGGGGTCATATATGCAGCTAGTTGTTTAGAATGTTCTGCTTAATATATAGGCAAAACAGAGTGGAAAATCAAGCAGCATATATATGAACATACTTATGACATTAGTAAATGTAAGAACACTAATGCACTTTATATATAGACATTCAGAAAATAATCCCACTCATAAATTTGGTTTTGTAGTATTAGAACAGATTCAAGTGGGTCCCAGAGGAGGTCCCTGGAAAACCATTTTAGAAACTAGAGACATAGAAACAGACAACTGGTGCCAGAGACATGGAATCAAGCTAAATGCCAAAAAGTGTATAGTCATCCCCTTTGGCAAAAACAAAGTGCCCACAAATTACCACATAGGTGGTAATCCATAAAGTACAGAAGAAGTAATTAGGGACCTGGGGACCCAAGTTGATAGCAATCTCTCATTTGACAACCACATGGCCAAAGTGGTTAGAAAAACATTTTATATAGCCCACCTAATCATGAAGGGATTCACATCTAGATCAGGGGAGGTCATCGTGCCTCTTTACTCATCCCTCATCAGGCCCATAATTGAGTACAATGCCCCTTTTGGGATGTACCTTACCAGACACCTGCAGCAACTGGAAAGATCCCAAAAGTACCTCACCAAGAGGATCAAAGGGCTCAAACAGATGCCATATGCTGCCCGGTTAAAGAAACTCCAGCTCTACTCAGTGGCATACCGCCTGTTCAGAGGCGACCTGTGCCTGACGTATAAAGCCATGTCCAACCCGGAATTAATGGACACGCTGCAGCTCAGAAAATCCAAATCCCATCAAGCTATGCGCTCGAGAGACTTGAACCTCAGCACTGAAATAAATAGGACATGCTGGAGGGACAGATTCATAACCCAGAGGCTCCCTTCACTCTGGAATAAAATCCCAGTCCAGGTTAGGCAGACTCCCTCATTGACTCTCTTCAAGAGTAATCTTGATGAGTGGATGGGAGATCGTAGGTTTACCCCAGGTATCACTTCTGTGTCACTGTTAGACAGAGGCACAGTATACTAACCTCGAAAAAGGGCATAGCAAAATAAATTTAAAATGGGTGGCGAAAGCCAAACACATTCTGGCTAGGCTTATAAATGCCCTAGGGCAGATAGCCTAGTATGAACCTATGAACCTATTGGTGGCAAATTTATTTAAATGCTGCACAACTCCCAGATTTAAATGACACAATTTCTATTTCAAGTATTTTAAAATTGAGGGTTTATAATAGATAGGAATGCACAGGTGTGTATATATTTTTTTTACATACTTTTATATGTTTATATTTTATATGCTAATTCTAATTGAAATTGTTAATTAATTATACACTGGATTTTGTATAAAAAGGAGTGGTTCACTTTGTCTTATTGTCTGTTGAAGGCTGGTGTTACAGCCGAAAGCGCTTACCTGGATTTTCAATAAACCTGGATTGTGTTTTAGAGCTGCTGGCTTTTTGTTTATTAATTTTAACAGACACAATGATAGGGGCTTTTGCTGCTCTGCTACATCTGTATACACTACAGGCTGAGGTCAGTAATGGTGATGATGCTGACAATAGGCCCAGACTAAGGAGGAAAAGAGTGTTCAGGCCCAGGATAACCATTCAGGGGCTACATGAGCTGGAGATAGTAGAGCGCTATGGGTTGGCCAGGTACATACTACAGGAACTCACAGAGCTCTGCCGCCCTCACCTCAGACCCAGAGCCAACAGAGGGGAACCCATCCCAATGGAAACAAAGCTATGTGCAGCCTTACGAATACTAGCTACAGGTAATTTCTAAAGACCTACTGGAGACATCATGTGGATCTCACACATATCTGATTAGAGTGTACTCTACCAGTTCCTGAATGTCATGCTAACACGTACCAGTGAGTACATTTATTTCCCCAACACCCCCAGGGAGAGGATCAGAAATATGCATCTCTTCCACCATGTAGCCCATTACCCAGAGGTACTGGGTGCCATAGATTGCACCCATGTGCAAATAAAAGCACCACCTGGTGAGGAGGGTAGAGTCTACATAACCGCAAAGGGTATCACTCCATCAACTGTCAAGTCATATGCAATGCCCAGGGTATTATCATCAGTGTGTGTCCTGGCAGCCCTGGCAGTTAACATGAGTCCCACATCTGACATGCATCGCAGCTGTACCAGACATTTGCCAGGGGTGACTTCCCATGTGGCCATCAAGTGGGGGATGCTGGTTATGCACTAGAACTGTAGATAATAACACCCATCAAAAATACACACACCAACTGAGAAACACCATAATGAGGCACACTCACAACTAGGAACATTGTAGAGCATGTGTTTGGGCTGCTCAAGTCATGGTTCCACTGCTTTGACATATCTGGTGGAGCCCTGCAGTACTCTCCACATGTGCACACACGTTCATAGTATCTTCCATGCTACACAATATGATTCTGTGGAAATAGCTGCCACAGGAACATCACAGGGAAGGGAGACACAACCCCCCCACTATTGCCAAGGTCCCCACAAGCACAGGGAGACTCAGAGGAGGAACTCCCTGAGCTTGTCCCTGTAGACAGATGTAGGCATGCCCAGTACACCCTGGCCTTGGCAAAGAGGCAACGCATAACACATACACTGACAACTGAGGGACCCAGGGACTGACACCTCACTCTAGCTCACAAACACAGAGTAAAATGGATGCCAACCACATCCCACTACCTATACCTTACCATGTATAAGCTGTGTACTGCATGCATCTGAGGTAGTCAGCCCTGAAGCACTGTCCTCTCAACTGCTTCTGGCACAAGGTAAGTAATACTTCTTAACAATGAATTAATGGGGTAGTAGACTGTGGTAGCATATATATGGTATTGTTGCATGTATGCAAGGGAATGGAGTGGGCTACTCGGATAGCAGCAGACAATGGACAGCTATGTGGGACAGCAGGAACTCTTTGCCAAATACTGGCTTCTCCATGATATGCAGTAGGCCCCAAGCCAGCAAAATCCACTGCACTATATGAGGGACTTACAAACAATGGGGTCATAGGACAGATGCATGGATGTCAATGCTGCACAAACTCTGTACAAAGCCATAAAGAAATGTGGGGCAAAGGCCCCAAAACACGGACAAGTGTTAAATATTGCTCTTACAAACATAGAAAGTAGATAGAATAACAGGTTTGCCTGTAGCATCAGTTCACTGACAGATAAGAAATCTGAAACTCAAATGTTTGCCATTACTTTCTAGCTTCAGTCTTTATATATTTGACAGTAATTTTTCAGGCAACCACAATTTCATGAAAAATGGACCCAAATGTAAGGGAAACATCTGGACATTCAGCGAAAATCTATACAGTTCGGAGTTATGGTCCCCTATCCCTGACACACTCATGTTTCCATAGAACTGCAGTAACAGTTATGTTTGTAAGGTAATAGCAGCAGACCACATATTGCCAGGGCTGTCCCAATCAACTTGCTAACATGTGCTAGGTATGTGTATGGTTAATAGTGTCAGGAAGTACAAAGTACACAGCACTGACTGGTGGCTGCTGTGGCTCACTGGGCTAAGTATATTACTGTGGATGACAGGGTCCATGGTTTGAGACTGGCTATGCCTGCTATTTTGTATGTCAGCTATACCAATGATAGGAGTTCTACAGGCTGTCCAGATGTCAACATTTGTTAGTGCAGGAAATCTGGACAATGGAGGGACTGTAGGCTACAGATATGGACAGTACACTGCTCTGAGTAACCTACATGCTGGCTACTAGAACAGCTGGTTGTGACAAGTCAGTGTAGCACCACAATACAAAGGCTGCCATGTAACTGTGTCAGTACTCACACCATCCATACCCCTCGAATGTCAGGGTTTCTCAGAATGTCCACATGTATGCCTCATATATCTGTTCTGTTTGTTAGAACATTGCATTTTTCTGGCAAACTATTGGCTAAACAATACAGGTTGATGTGAAAACATCAATGATAGGCAATTGAGATGCAAACTTCATGCCCATAAGAAAATGCAACCTAATATAAAACCATTCTACCAACTGTCTACATTTGGAAGACCTATATTAAGCTGCTGTCTGGGCCAGTGTCTGACTGTGATATATGGCCCTATCAAGATGTCTGCCTGTAACAGACAGTTATGCCCAACATGTAGCCATAGAAGAACAGTGCAACACAAACTGTCTGAGCACCACAGAAGATGTATGGGGTACAATGCTGACCAACCTGCTAAATAGGTACAGTCAGAGGTGTGTAGTCCATAACCCTGTGTGTGTGATGTTACAACTTCTACCCTAGTTACACCAGAGCTACAACTACATAAGAGCAGCAACTGTGGACAAAGCCTGTGGCTGGAGCAGAGCAGGAAAGGGCCACAAATAAGGGGAAGGAGGAACCACAGGCCACACAAATGAAGAATGTGCAAACTACAACATGTCATTCAGTAGCATGATTTCCTCTGCAGTGTATGGAGTCAGTAGACAAATGTCTGTCAGTGGTTCCTCACTTTAATCTCTACTGATCTGCCACTGACATACCAGGACATCACAGTGCTGTGCAAAATGTATGTCACATATTATGCAAAACTCTGCACAGTCCAATACAGTCTGTTCCAACCCTAGATATGACTCAGTTAATAAGGATAGCACACAGCCAGGAGATCCCTCAGCCAGTCTATCAGTGAGGTGCCGGACTGTTTCCAGGGTTCATCAGCTAATCGTCTGTAGCACACAAAATCCTGGACCGGAGTCCCACTCTTACTATGGATGGTTATACTGGGCATGCTCCTACACTTAGCTTCTGTCAGCCCATGTCTGAACATACATCTGACTACAGAACTGGAATGTACATATATCCCTTCTGCATACATACAGCTATGTACACCGCAACTGTCTATCCCCACCCCCATCAGACATTTTTACCCCTATCTATCCGTATGTGGTACATATAAGATT
This sequence comes from Protopterus annectens, assembly GCF_019279795.1. Classification (NCBI taxonomy): domain Eukaryota; kingdom Metazoa; phylum Chordata; order Ceratodontiformes; family Protopteridae; genus Protopterus; species Protopterus annectens. Next base: position 41,557,702 of record NC_056736.1, on the reverse strand, counting down.
TATCTGGATCTGTTGACTGTGATATGCATACAGAAATATAGGTAACATATACAAAGATATTATTCACAGAGAGGCAGAGGCAGGGGGTGAGAGAGAGAGAGAGAGAGAGAGAGAGAGAGAGAGAGAGAGAGAGAGATAGAGAGACAGAGACAGAGTGAGACCCTGAAAGGCATACAGTGATGTACTGCAATAACCACACATACACCAATTTGAACCAGTGGCATGTACAAATACTATGCTGAGGCCCATTGTGTAATACTAGGTAGGGATGGGTTGTACTCTCACATCAGTCCCATGTGTGTGTGTGTGTGTGTGTGTGTGTGTGTGTGTGTGTGTGTGTGTGTGTGTGTGTGTGTGTGTGTTTATATGTATTACATGCACAGCAGACTACACCCAACAGGCCTATGTCTGTGTAATGGCTACCCATATTTTGGCCCTGTGATTAGTGTCCTCCACAACAGTGGTCTCCCTGTCAGCAGCTACTGATGTTGTCCACCTCAACAGCACTGCCAGACACTCTCTACATGTGTAAATCCCACGGCACATGCAATAAGTACACACTGCTATATTGTAGACAGATAGGTAGTGGTTCAATTCCCAAAAATGCCCACTGAGAGTGTGTGTGTGTATGTGCATGTGTGTGTGTGTGTGTGTGTGTGTGTGTGCGTGTGTGTGTGTGTGTGTATGTGTGTGTGTCTGTAAGTATACTCCCCTTGTGGCTTTGTGTGTTTCTTGCCTATGTGTGTGCAATCGAAATACATTTTGAGGCCTGTTCCACCCTGTTAACCCCACCACATTCCCCTACTTTACAGGACCTGCTAATGTCATCCACTTTGCAGGCATACAAGCTCCATGGTGCATGCGATAAGTATGTAGCACTATAGTGCATGGAACTAGATAGGTAGGGGTTCTAATCTTAAAACTGTCAACTGTGTGCATGTGTGTGTGAAGCATATCATCTGTGTGTGTGTGTGTGTGTGTGTGTGTGTGTGTGTGTGTGTGTGTGTGTGTGTGTGTGTGTGTGAGAGAGAGTGGGTTGGCTCCACCATTTTGAAACCTGTTTCACACTGCTGACTACCCCCACATTGCATTCATTGATAGAGCCTGTTGATGTCCTCAACCTGCAGAATGTCCAGATGACTGGCTCATATACTTTATGTGCAATAAAAGTATGTTTTCCTGGCCAATCATTGGCAAAGCATTAAGAGCTGAAGTCAGAAAATAATGACAAACATCTGAGTGTCAGACTTCATACCCTTCACAAAAGTAATGGTAATACTTAACTGGTCGCTCTATTAGTTATCTACATTTGTAAGAGTAATATGTAAACACTGTCCCTATTTTTTGGGCCTGTATACCCCCATTATTGAAGGCTTTGTCCATATGTATTCTTCTAACAGGTTGAGAGGTATGCCCAAGGCATATAAACTCCATGGCATCTGCAATAAAGACATAACACTATACTACATACAACTAGATAGGTAGGGGGTGTAATCTCAATACTGTTGACTGTGTGAGTGTATGTGCCTATGTATGCATATCCTCTGTAGCAGCATGGCTGTCTTGCCTGTATGTGTGCGCAATGCCTATTCCATTTTGTGTGCTTATGCCACCCTGTTATCTCCACCATCACCAACGTATTCATGGCTTACTGATATCATGCACCTTAGATGCAGAGTTACACATTTCAAGCAGAATACCAATGCCTACTATACTGTACATAACTAGCTAGATAGGTGTTGTAAATCCAAAACTGGCAAGTCTCTCTGCATGACTGTTGGAATGCATGTCCCCCTGCAGCAGTTTGTGTGTGTGACAAGGTTATACCATTTTAAGTGCCTGTTAAATCCCCAGTGGAAATCCGTATAGCACTTGCAGATGTCAACCATCTGAATATTAGTGGCAGACACTGTAAAACTGTATAAGTTCTGTGGTTCATGCACTGTGCATAGTGCACTATTTATGTATAACTAGCCAGGTAGAGGATCTACTATCAACAAGTGTGGTTCATGAGTGGCCATGTCTGTGTACATATGCATATCCCCTTGCAGCAATGTGCCTGTGTTAGGGCCACAAATGTACCTCTCAACCCCTTACAGAAAGACATCTGGAGAAAGCCATACAGAAAAGTGGGACAAGGCCCAAATATTAGGGTCAATCTTTAAATATTGCTCTGACAAACATACACAGTAGATAGCATAACAGGTTGTGCATTTGCATGCATTTTCTGAAGGGCATGCAGTCTGACAGGAAAACATCTGTCATTATTTTGTAACATCAGTCTTTAATGATTTCACACTACTTTGCCAGAAAAAAAAAACAATGTTATGGCAAATGGAACAAAAATATGTGGCAAACATCAGGACATTCTGAAGACATCTGTAGAGGTTAGAGTTATGGCCCCCACCTGTCCCACTCTGCAGGTTGCAATCCATGCTTAGCCAGGTGTGACCTGTGACAATGACACAAGCAATACAGTGGTCCCCAGAGTGTAGGACAACAAACATCTTCTAAGGTTGTCTACTACCTGTATAAAGCAGTTATTTCACATCAGAAGCACCTTACTGGTATGAGAAATAGCATAACCTATGGAGATGTGACACAAATAAGCAGTCATACTGATAAACTACGTGAAGTCCTCTCGGGTGCACTTGCCATGGGTTATGGTATGTTCTGCCAAGTGTCACAATACAACAAGATGTGCCCTACATTCCACATTTGATAAGGTGGCAACCCTACCCTGTGTAGCCTGTGTGTGTGAAATATGCAGACATGTGTATGCCCTGTGAGTAGCTTGAATGCTAACTGCCACCTCCCACATATACAGGTACCGCCTAAAGCTGTGGCAACTGTGAGTAGTGTGCTGCCTGTTATTAACTCACAAACTGATGTTAGCACACTGAAATGGGGTCATACAGTGGGTATGAAATGGTGGCCAGGTCCTGGCCTCTAGCTGAATGCAGAAAAGAGTACCATCATACGATAGGGTGAGGACATGGACCCACTATTTCTCACACCAATGGCAACCCCATAAATACACAAACTGTGTTGACAGACCTGGCTACTCAGGTTGATAACACTGTTGCATTCACCCAAGTAATGACAGTGGTCAGAAATGGCTTGGATGTGGTTCAAAACATAGGTAAAGGGACTGCATCCAGATAAAAGATGGACATTACCTCTGTATATTCATCAGTCAGTACAACAATATATCAGCAGCATGGCTGGTCTGGTGTGTATCTATGCAGACATCTGCACCAAATGGAAAGGATATGTTAACACCCACAAAGGTTATCCATGGCCTTCAACACCTGTTCCCTGCAGACAGCCTTGAATCAGTACTGCCCCACTCAGTATTGGACAGGTTGTCCACGGGTGATCTGTGGCATGCCTAGATGGAAATACTGTGCTGAGCCCTTCAACAGCTGCCCCATATATGTTAGTATAATTCTGTGCTCATTACTGGCACAACAGGTTTGAATCACATATGACATAGCAAAAAAGACAGCTGGAGAGGCAGGTTTGTCTCCCAGAGGCTGCCCTGTCTTAGGAATGCACTCTCTAAAAATGTCAAACAGAGTACCGTGCAGACCCTCATCAACTGCATCAAGGTTGAGTGGATGTAAAAAATAAATTCTGTCCCAGGGGGTCCAAAATGTGTCAAACAATGACAAGAGCAACAGGTACTGATAGATGATTCTGTTGGGGATAGACTACTGGGTAGGCTTGCAAGGGACCCAGGGCTAGTACTGTAGTAAACTCTTATGTACCTATGAACGTGTGATCATAAGGCACTCCCAGATGACATGTATCAAGAGTAGCATGCTGTGCCAAGGGGTATGCAGGCAAAGTACGCTCTCTGCCCCCATTGTCCCTCGCACACTGTTCCACACATATGCACCTAGGTAAACATGGACACATATAGCCGTACCTTGGCGATGAAAATGTCTCTGTGTTGCCACTCCACCATCCTCAGTTCCCATAATGGCAGCTTCCCACCATGACTTAGACATGCAGACACCTGGAACAGAAACAGAATAAGGTCTGTGAGACAACAGTCAGTCAGCAGTACCAACAGCAATAAAGCATCATGGCACAAAGGTACATACACTTTGATATGTACGTATGACAACTGCCAGCAGACAGCATCTTACAAGCCATACCACTACTACACTACAAACTGCCATTACCTACACTATATTCACCCTGTGCATCAGACACATATTAGCATGTCCCTGCGTTGATGGTATGGATAACGGGGATGTGGCACAGGTATCATCACATGCACTGGGTGTGGTATGGGGTTGGCAAAGGCCTAGGCTGTGCCATACAGTTGACATCATGTGCATGTGTCTGGAGGGGTGCTGGTCAGCTGGGCCATGGAGTGGAGCTGTGTGTATCTGTCAGTGACCTGCATGTGACAGTGATTTATGAGTGTGTGCATGCACACAGTCAAGCCATGTGCTAGCCCTACATGAGGGTACATTGTACAGCCATGGACCATACATGGCAGAATGCACAGGTCACCGTCTCTGGCCACAAACATTGGAACTGGTTCTGCCAGGAGTGGCACTGGCAACACTATGGCCAAGGCCAGATTTAGTACTACTTCCTGATGGTGATCAGTGTCTGCTGGGCCTGTGTCCCTCACGGGACCACCCAGGACTATGTGCCTATGGCCTGCCATGTTGTGGTATAGACAGCACCCTCCATCGGTAGTGCTGATGGTACTGCCACTATGGGAGTATGACTGTACACAGTCATGTGGGCTCTCAGCTGATGTTGTTGCTGACCTATGTACACGTGTCCGATGCCCTACTCCCACCACATGTTCAAGCACAGACATTGCATGGTTAAGGACTGACAATGTCTCACCCCACCATTTATCCACTACATCAGCAAAATGACGTAAGGCATCACCAGTGCTGTGGAGGGTGTCATGCATGCCAGGCAGTGTGGCATACCTGACCTTGAACATCTGTCTAGTATACCATTCACAATGTGCCATACCTCCATGATGGACCAAAACATGTGTGGGGTGACATGTGCTGTCACACCTCTGGCAGGTGCTGGATGGGCAGCAGTCCTCCTTTAAGCACCCCTGTCAATCTGCCTGTATGGGACCTCTCCAGCTCTCTGGATATGGCTAGTGTCTACAGTCACAGATGTCATAGTCCCCACAGTCCTCTGTTCGATGCCACCACCCTCTGACTGCCCAATATCTGTGGCGGTTTGTAACTGTGTATGTGTAGCCATACTGACCATGTGTGGGGACATTGGGGGTAGAAGTGGGATGTCAACCAATGGGACAGATTTAGACCCCAACAACCCCACCTGTGCATTACAATGGCCAATATCATCATCAGAGTCTGATGACACACTGACATCAGGTTGTGAGGGAGACACACTCCAACCCCCATAGTCACTTGTGAGGGGAAGACAACATGACTACATAAATACATGGACTATAATGTTTGCAGTTCTACACACACACACACACACACACACACACACACACACACACACACACACACACACACACGCACACACACGCACACACACACACACACACACACACACACACACACACACACACACACACACACACACACACACCTTCTGACTGATGCCATGCACAACACACAATCATACCACAACAGACACACTCTGGACAGGCCTTGAAGAACATGCAGTGCAGCTATGTGCAGTTAACGTTGCTAGTACTATACACCTGTGAGATACGTGACAAGTCAGAGTACGAAATGGACCTTCACCTAACACAGTGCACCCATTTACAGTATAGTAATGAAACCCTGTATAGCAGACTGGCTACACCTATACAAAACTACGTGCTAACATGTTACAGCTCCTGCAGATATGCTACTGTGATTACCAATGTGATGGACTGCAGTGAACCCCACCACAAGTGAACATGCACTTATTGCAACATGGATAAGCTTAACTGGCATGTGCATGACAAACTGGCAGCCCTTAACATGCCTAGTGTATAAGTGAGTCATTACATGACAGTTCCACACTCAGCAGTTACAGATTGATGCTTCCCAGCCACAACAGAGGTACCTATGGGTTTGTAGGGGAGAGGTATTGTCAGCACACACACACATGTGGTATTGTTACAAGACAAAATGTGCATTTATCAACACATACAGTACAAGGTGTGATACTATCCAAATTGCTGACATTCACAATATGTGTGCACATGTGTGCATTACAAATCTACACTCACAAATGCAGATTGACTTCACATATGCATACAGGTGTGCAGAGACTGCCACTATGAATGCTACAGTATTCACGTGATGACCACTGGAGGCTTACCTGGATACTCCTAAGCTGTGGAATCTGTGCCACCCACTTCCATGACATATGTACTGATGGTTTCCTGTGAGCTGATGGCTGAACCCAGTTCTGCCAGGAACTCCTCTGTGGCTGACAGTGGTGGTTGTGTAACAAGCCCTCTCCCTGTGCAAGCATGGTCCCTGCCCACAGTTGTAGCCCTTTGCCTTGCATGATGTATGAGATCAGTAGCATGGTGTTGGACCTGTATGTAGCTCCTGTCCCAGTGGCTGTTGCTACCATGTCTGCCCATAGTCCAGCACATTGCTGGTTCTGGCAAATCCTTGACAACAGCACCTGGTGATGGAGTCACAGGCCATAAAGAATTGCAATGGTCTCACTTTCTGAGAAGAGTGGGTTGCGACATCTGTACTTCCCACCTGACACACATGAACAGGGGAACACATCACAGGACTGCATACATTGCTCATCATTATGTACAGGCCCTGCACATCCACTTTTGCCAGCACTATCCACCACTAACTCCCACATCATAACCCTGCCATCTATCAGCACATTATGTCTGTGGGTATCAGCAACATAGTGGCAATACAGCATGCATTTCCCCCCGATCCTGATGTTTCATGCTACTTGCTGCATGTGCTATGAGGTGTTGCAATGCATGTACCTGTTGCACCTATTATTGCTTGTTCATACCCTGTCTACATGGTCTGCTGTGGTGTCAGCCTCCTACTGTATTAGTAATCACGTGGTCTGTAGGTCCACCCCTCAGGTCTCCCTGGACTTCCTCTCTCAGATTCTGGACTATATGGCTGACAACGTTGTACAGTTTCCCAAGCCAATGTGGTTGATATGGGTGTCCTGGCACTGTGCAACACCTGCCTCATGTGCACGAACGGATGGCCATCTACAAACACCAGAAGAAACACACTGTGTGAGAAATGCAAAGACAGTAGGAACTTGCAGTCCATGCTCTGTCCTTGTCAAGGTCACGTATCTGTCCCCAAACAGGCTGTCAGCACAATAAGTACACTTCACACACCACCCACACCTACACAACACACATAAACATCTGCAGTGGTCCTCATCATACACATCCACAAACAAAGTGGATCTCTGAGGCAGAGCCACACATGAACACCACAGCCGTACACAGCACATACCACACATGGTCACACACCTGTGTCCAACATCCTTGCAGGTCAGCTCATGTCAAACATGTGGGGACTCTAGTGGAGACACACTGGTGTGCCTTTGACCTGGCTGTGTATGTGGATGGTCACAATTACTTGTGTGTCATGTGCCAGACTCCACCATATTGCATATGCAGTGCTGTCTCTCAACAACAGGTACTGTCATGGGTCTGTCACAGTACATGTTGGTTTGCCTGACCTGACATGTACATCCCTGGACTATATGCAGTGAGACATGAATGAGCACGTTGGTTATGTGTTCCAGGCAGGTATGTCCCTAGCCTTATGCTGCATTATGCTGCCACCTAGACAAATGCCACAATACACTCAAGGAATGATTGCCCTTAACATGTGCACATTTATCCTGTGATATTCCAGGGGGTCCAGTAACTAATAGTCTGGGATGATAAGTTAAACAGACCACTATGCTCTGCAAGAGATGGCCCCATCTGTCTTCACTGGTCTTCATGCATCTGGCACTGGTTCTCACCAGCACCATAGTGACTCCATTATTAAAATTGGTGAAGTTATCACTACCAGCATACACGTGTCAGTGCAACACACATTGAAGGTCATGCTGCTAAATGTTAGAGGTGCAGACATGACTTTGCCCACATTGCAAGCAGTCCTAACCCTGAGAACTGCAGACATCTGTGCTATCACACAGACCTTGGTTCAAAGCTGCAGAGAGCACCCCAGCCTACCTGGTCAACCATCCTATCATACATTCAGATGCAAAAGTGTAGCCAGTAAGGCCATGGGACATGGGGTTTCTGTATATACGAGACACATGTACACCTCCACACTGTAAGATGCACAGGGGCCACTGCAAGGGCAGTTCACCATTGCCAGCATACACCTATTCAAATCACAGCTATCTACTGGCCAACACATGTAACCAGGAAGCCCATTCAGCTTATATAGACCTCATCAACTGTATTAGGAGTTGGGGTCTGTACCCTGATCCTGGGTCAGTTGAATGATCCTAACATACATTGTAAGACATACCCATGCCAGCACACAAATGCCCAGAGAGCCATCAAGAATATATGTGCAAACACCTTGATGTGGCCAGGGGCTACCCCACATGAGGTGAAGGTGTATTGTAGTTGACATTGCACAACACGGGTTACCACTGCAGCATCCCTACAGTGTCATCTTTTGTGGCAAAGCAACCATCCTGCGGTCACGTTTGCAATCACCATCTCCCACTTTACCCATCTAGTTATACATATACCTCCAACTTGGAATACATCCTCCTGGGGGGGTTATACACAATCTCACAGCCCCCAGCCTCTCATTATGGACTGCCACTAATATCCACACATGCACACAACTGCTATATGTGCATTTGCATAGATGCATATATTCAGGTATACCCAACAGGCCTACATCATCCTCTGCTAGGATATCTACACCTGTCTGGTGGACATCTGCAATACATACTGTCCATAACAGGGATGACATACTGGTGTACAAGACAAAGTAGGGGCAGGTGCCCAATTTGGAGCAATGTCTCCTTAGCATGTAAATTAGAATGGGATCAGTCCAGCAAACCTACACAATAAACACATACCTTATATTGTCTATATCCACTATAGACAGTCATCTCCCCTACTGCACATATGTCTGCAACAGCACAGGAAGCACCTGCAGCTGCTCACTTGATGTGCTCAAGAACACCATCTATACCAGTGCTGTTGCTATAGCATACTGGATGCCTGAAAGAGTCAGTGTAGGCCTCACCCCCTGTGTTCCTCATCAGTACATTGGGATAGTCACAGTACATCCCCTGTCTCCTATATGGCTTTTAGTTCCCTACTAAGTAACCCTCCAATTCACTCAAACTGCATTTAGCATGCTGCAGCAGTCCAGCTCTGTATGTTTTATACAGAAAAGAGAGTAAATCCATTTCTGGTTTACTTTCCTGGTCACTAACCACCTCCACGTGGTTCAGCCAAACTAACAAACAACAGTATTGCTCTCATCCATTGTCCCTTCACTCACCAGCTACATCAGCGCTTAGTGACCGAACTAAACCAATATTACCCTACAACTCCTTTGGAAGTATCCATTCCAACTAATATGTCCTAGCCATGAATGCAACCTTAACTGCTCCTCTCTCGCTTATCAGCTGCTTTAGCGTGGGACGAGTGTATGTACTCTTTTATAGAGCTTACAATACTAGGAATGCAGTCACTCTAACTCAGAATGAACAAATTCAATCTTGTCAGCTGCTTTAGTGCGGATGAGTGTATGTAGTCTTTTATAGAGCTTAAAACACTGGGAATGCAGTCATTCTGACTCAGAACAAATAAACTCAATCTAAGGATTAAACCTATACACTGGTTCTGCTGCTGTTTCCCACCTAAACACAAAATCACCTTTTAGTCCATGATTATCAGAGATACTCTACCATAGCATATCCTGCACTGGGTAAATTAATGGACATACATAATAGTAGCTGCTTGTTTTAGACTGAACTGTTCCCCCCTTTATAATTCTTAATTGAACTTAATGACTCCCTGCCTTTGATAGAGCAATACAATGTGCTTGTAATGCATTTATACTCCCACTTTTGAAATGTATCTTAGCCAAAGAATGCATATGTGATTCTGTTTCACTACATGTCTGTGGGTTAAAGTGTAATCTGTTGAAAACGCTAATCTACTGTAGGAATTACATTGTTTCTATTTTACCTGTTACAGAATCATGTATTAATGACACTGAAACACTGACAAAGATAATTAAATGTACTTTCTAGAAGATTATTAAAATTGTTTTGCAGGAATTTTTTATACCTATTGTTGTAGGGATTTATACCTGAAGCATTTGTGCTTAGTTTTCCATATGTTCACTGCTGCTTAACCTGTTAAATATGTATTATCCTTAACTATGCCTAATCTAATACTTAATTTATAAATCTCTCCCTCTCTATTTTCTCCAGCTCTTTAACCTTCTTTACCTAATTTTGCTTTGTCTACTGGCCCAGCCCTCCTGGACATCCAAGACCATTCTCAACATACCAAGTCTCACCCTGTTTGCATGACCCCCTACAGGGACAGTCCTACCTTTCTCCCAGAAGTGAAATTAAAGGGATTAAATAAAGTATATAATATGCTACTATACCTACTGTAATTTGCTTGTGAAATTGCTCTACCACTTGCCTGGTTTTAGTAAAGTATCCCAGCCAGAATAGCCAGCATCCATACCCTTCTTACTGTGAATCCACTCATACCTGCCTCATTCCTGGCTCCTTTTTTCCTATATCAGAGCTGCCTTGCTCCCTACACCTATTTAACTGCTATAGTGTTTCCTCTCCATACAATTATAAGTTTGTCCACTAGGTGGAAGTATCTACCCATTTATAACCTCCCTTCCCTCACTCCTTCTCACTCACTATAATATAACATATTAATAGTCATTTCTCTCTCTTTAACTGCTTAGAAAAAGTCCTACCCACCATCCACCTCTGAAATTTGTCTTCCCTTAGTATGGTACCACAATCATCCCTTTAACCACCCTGCTTACTTCCCTCTGTACTTACCTTCACAAGACTGATTGTTTTTCACACTGCCCTGCTGCCTTCTTTCCTTGGGTCTACCCACTCTGTTTGCCCTGCAGGCTCACGCCGTTCCTCTACTCTACCCCCAATTCTCACCCACCTCCAGTGCTCCTTAATTTATTGTAACTATACATCCCCTCCCCTTCCTCCCTGCTAAACAACACACATCTCCACACCAGCACCTCCCCTCCAATCATCCAATATTGTCTTTCTCCCTCCCCCCATCCCAAACATCAAGGTGCTTTCACTCTCTTCTAAACCCCTCCCTCTTACACTTACATACATACCTACATCCAACTACTTCCGCACTCCTTCACTCACAAACCCTCCTCCCATTTCTTACTGTAATCCTACACCACACCATGCCTTGTCAAACCTTTCTCATCCCCACCCTCTGCCTACTACTTCTAATTCTACTATACCATGCTACCTCTTATTCCTCTCTCAGACAATCCCTTTCAATCCTATCCCCTCCTCACCCTACCATCACCCTCAACAACCTTTCATCCCTTTACCTTAACTCACTTCCATACAATATCTCCCAGCCTAATTCAACCATACTCACTTCTCTGCTTCAAACTAAAACATCCTACCTCTATGAAACATCATATTCCTAAATCATTACTATTCCTCACACTAAACTCCAAAAGTAAACTCAAACCCCTGATCTCATTCACCTTCAACAACCTATGCCTAGCAGGTGACATACACCCCAACCCAGAACCCACTACAACCAACACTCCAACTCCCCCTACTACCACCCGTATTTCCAACCCTAAACATCTCAAACTCCTAACCATCAATGCCAAGAGTCTAAAAAACAAAATAGGCCACTTTCACGCTTGGCTATACCATGCCCAACCTGACATAGTAGCCATGTCAGAGACATGGCTAAAACCCAACATATCTGACTCAGAAATCCTACCTAGAGGATTTCAAGTTCTCAGATATGACCACCCCAAAAAAGGGAGGAGGAGTGGCCCTTATCTACTCCAGCCTACTCTCCATCACCCCCTACCAAAATCCAATTCCCCAGTTCAACAATGCTGAACTAGTCATAGGCACCCTTAAACTAAATAATCATAAAAACATTTGTGTCATAGCTCTCTATATACCCCCAGTGAACAATATTAATACTCTTGAGGAAATTCTTCAATGGGCCTCAACCAATATCAAGTCTGAGACATACATCCTAGGAGATGTAAACATCAACTGGAACAAAATTACTGCCAAAAATCCCACCATATCCATCAATCTATATAACGTCTCCCAACTTACTAATGCCATAACCAGACCCAATAAAAATATCCCCCAGGCTCCATATTGGACTGGATCCTTGTCTCCCACCCAAATAACATCTACCACATTGACCACTTACCAGACTCCATTAGTGATCACTTACCATCCTTCATCCATAGATCAACTTCCTCCTCTCCTCGTCTACACCAATATATCTATACTCGGAATCGCACAAACTTTAATGACACAACTTTCTCCAATTCTCTAAAACTTATAAACTCGGACAATCTAAATACCCTTCCTCTAGATAACACTGCAGAACTCCTAAACTCAACCTTCTTAGATACCCTAAACACCCAAGCCCCTCCAAGAACAAAATGTATAAAGACCAATTCCACCCCTTGGCTTACTAAGGATACCAAAACTCTCATGCTACAAAAGGACAAGACCTGAAAACTCTATCACTGCAATAAGCACACTGACACCCTTCTTAAATACAAACAACTCTGCAACCTAGCCAAAAAACATTTTACACAGGGCAAAATATTATACTATATCAAACTCCAGACCACTCATTCCACAGATCCTAAACAATTCTGGAAATTCATCAACCCCTTTCTTAATTCAGGCACCAAAAACAACTCTTGCCCCGACACTAGCAAATCTGACACAATAATAGCTACACTGTTCAATTCCTTCTTTACTAACTCCATAGCAGAACTCACCAAAACCTTCCCTAACAACAACTCCTCCCCCATCTCAAATCCTCTGCTCAATATTCCATCCTAAACTCTCCTCCTACTTTTCATCTCAAACCCATCCCCACATCATACATAAAGAAACTTCTCTCTAAACTTAAGCATTGCTCCAATGCCCCTGACATCATTCCCTCTATCTTTCTAAAACTAGCAGCAGACAGCATTTCCATTCCCATTAGTATACTCATCAATAGATCCATACAGGAATCATATGTCCATAAACTGTGGTGTACCACCTTTATCCTACCCCTCCACAAAGGAGGCAAAATAATAACTTCTCCAACTTCCGACCCATAGCAATTCTATCTCCTATTTCAAAATTCTTGAGAAATGCATCCACTTTCAGCTAATGCCATTCCTTACAAATAACTAACTCCTCACCCCAACACAACATGGGTTCTGTCCTGGCCATAGCACAGTAACAGATCTTCTTTCAGTTTCTAGACATAGTAAACCATGCCTGTGACTCCGGCAATCTAGTATCCACAGTCCTCCTCGACCGCTCCAAAGCTTTTGATACTGTTTCCCATACCCACCTTCTTACCCACCTTTCTAAACTTAACCTCTCACAAAACACCATTACCTGGTTTAGCAGCTACATCTCTGATAGATCCCAGGCTGTGAAATGGAAAACTGGCACCTCTGCCTTCCTTCCAACCCCAACCGTGGTACCCCAGAGATCCATACTCGGCCCAATGCTCTTTAATATTTTCATTAATGATTTCCACACATCAATTCCCAACACCAGAATAGTACAATATGCAGATTACTCAACCCTAATCTGCTTTTCCTCCAACCTCCTTGAGCTCCAAACTTAAACTCAAACTGCTTTCTCAACTACTGAGATCTGGATGCTTCAAAATCATCTCTCCCTAAATGCCAGTAAATCAAAAACCCTACTATTCACCCCATCAGAATCTATCCTTCTTGACAAAACCTCCTTCAAAATTATCAGCCATGCTAACTCCACTATAGAAATTGTTCCTTTTGCCAAACTTCTTGGGGTTACTATTGATGAGCATCTAAAATGTGATACCCATATTCAATTAAATATTAAGAAAAAACTTGGCATGCTGTACAGAATCTCACACTTCCTCTCCCCCTCAACTAAACAGACCCTCACCTCAACCTACTCACTACCCTCTCTGATGTATAGTGCTCCCTTACTAACCAACCTATCTTCATCCATCTCTTCTAAACTGGAAACCTGCTACAACAAAATCTCAAAGTTTGCAACTTTATCCAAAAACTCTACTCACCACTGTATACCTCTCCAGCAGCTGCAATGGCTAGAACTTCCCAATGACCTGGACTACCTCCAACTCTGTACAGCTCACAAGCTTATTTTCAAACTTAATACATGTCCAGTACTAGCTAACATCTTATCTTCATACACCCCTCACAGACCCCTAAGATCTGCCCACCAAAATCTAATCTCTGTGTATAAACCAAATTGTCTCGCTGGTTAGCTATTTCAATCCTTTACCTTAGCCAAAAAATGGAACTCTCTCCCTCCATCTCTAAGAATCTCTGAAAACTTGGAACTCTTCAAAACCCAACTCCATTCCTACCTCTCCTGTAGTTGGAAGTGGAATTGCACTCTACCTACCTAACTTCCTTAACTCATGATCACTTTTATCACATTGAAAGTGCCATTTTTTCCTTACTTACCAGGGATCAATCCCTTGATAATACATTCAGATCACTATCTAACATTTCTAACCTATGAACAAATTCTACTCTCTACTACTGTTTTTAACCTATTAAAATGTAAATATGTATTATATATTGTATATATGTTGCAGTTCAGCTGTGCTTAGTTTGCTATTTAACACCTACAAGTTGTTTACTGTACCTTTTGCAACTGTGTATTGTATTTTGTTGATTTTGAATTATGTAGCTTTTACTTTGTACTATGTATTCTGCATTATGTAGTTTTTACTTTGTACAATGGAGCTTTTCTCCCTGGGCCTCCACTGAAAATGGGCTCTTTGAGCCCAGTGGACCTTCCCGGTCACCAAACTAGAAATAAATAAATAACTAAATAAATAAATAACTAAATAAATAAATAAATATTTACGGAACAGGTCAACACTGCCATGTGAAAGTCATGGTATATATCTGCCATGGGAGCCTACCACATCACAGGATGCATCCTACATGACCCCAAGTATAACCTTAAAACACCATAAGGAACCATATTCAAAGGAGGAATGACTACCACCTATGTCCCAGCTGTTTGATGGACAACCACTGTCACCCCTTTAGACTAAGGTAGCGCATCCCCTACTCAGTGACATGAAAGACCCAGCATCCTAACTAGGCTGTTCTGCAAGGCCATAGCACAATTTATAGTGAACCCCAGTAACAAGCACATTGGTGACCTGCACACAATCCATCATGCACATTTAGGTTTTGTCAAGGAAGGGTTCATGTCTGTTACACTCATTTGACCTGTATGACACAGTCACTAAAGCCATGAACAGGGGGTGACAGTGCAAACTGCCTACATTGATCGGGACAAACTCTGTGACAGTATAACCCCCATGGCCATTATAGACATAACACCCCCATGTATGCATTGCACCATATGTCACCATAGGGGTAGCACACCAGTGCGCTGGCACAACCAACCTGTTCTATACTGGGAAATCCACCTCAAGCAGTTGACCCATAACCATATGTGTAACCTGTTGTCCCATGTATGGGCTTCTGTTATGTGTGATGTATACCCCTGTGATGTATGTAACAGTCATTAGTCTATGTCTGACTATGTCTGCAAATGACTGCATTCTGTGTGCCATCACTGGATGCCCTTGTGATGTCAACATCTGCCTAAGAGGGTCTCACACAGATACATGACTGTTGCCAGACACATGGCCTCAGGCCACATAGCAGAACATGCAGTGTCAACCCCTTTGAGGAGAGTGATGTCCCTACATAGTATCACAGTACTAACAACATCCTAGGCATGTAATCAGTCATGAGGGAGATGTGGGCACAGGTCTTTGGCAGCATGACATTTCAACACAACATTGCTCCTGTTGTAAGGTACACCTTCTACATGGCCCATGTCAGACATAAGGGATGTCATCAAGGGACATGAGGTATAAACACCCCCGTATTCCCTCCAATGAAGTGCATAAGTGTACATAGTTCCCTGTACGTCATTCACATCACACAGCACATGCTGTAGCTGGGGACATCACAGAGGTTCTCCACCAGGGGATACCAGGGCATCAAACATCTACTATACACCAATAGGCTATACGGGCAACTGTCTACCTATTTTCATACATACTCCTCAGGGGTGACCTCAGTGTTGCATGCCAGGCAATCATGGACTCCACATTGCTGGGACTACTGCATGAATGCAACTCATGCTCCACTCTGTTAGCACACACACACACACGCACACACACACACACACACACACACACACACACACACACACACACACACACACACACACACACACACACACACACACACACACACACACACACACCATCAACCTGGCGTATAACATGAACTGAACATGTTGGCAGCCTAGATGTGTGCCCCACATAATCACCCTGTGGTGGAATAGGCACCCTGTCCACATCAAGCAGTGTAGCTAGTTGCACCTTTGCAGGCATAACCTGGACAACTGGATGGTTAACTGCACATACACACTTGGGATACCACCTGTGTCCCTGTTGTACTGGGACATCAGGTACTGCCTTGCATGCACATGGGCTAAGACCTGGCCTAGGCATATGGCTGCTCAGGGCCCATAGCCTAGTACCTCATATGGTACCAGTAATACTAGATATGGACTGAGGGTTGTGACAGACTGTGTTGATATGTGCTCACGCCCATCACTGCCATCGACTGTTGGGTGTCCCCTATGGGCAACGTTACAGTACCATGTCATCCAGCCTACTTCTGACAAATAGCTGAGTGGTAGTACAACGAAATGTGGATATTCCAGCAAGAGCTGTGCTACAAAATAACTGAAATCAGTGCACATGTGCTGTAGGATGTCCTCCTCATAGGTGTCTGACATCTGCAGTACCCAGATATTTGCAAAATGTGTACACATGCCTGACAGATGTAGACCCCCCCTGCCAGACAAATGTGGATTTCTGGACATCGGTTGGACAATATGTGATGGTTGTTTCACTGGGAACACAGTTGTTGTGTCTTTCGGCTTTTCCCGGTTAGGGGTCGCCACAGCGGAACTCCGGTCCACTAATGATTGGCACTAGATTTTTACATGCTGGCTTGCCGGGCCTAACGCAGGAAGGAATGCCCATTCATGCACATCGCCAAATAGAAGACACTCTGTGTGAGAATCAAACAGGCAACATCTAACTGTGAGGCGACAACGCTACCGCAGCAGCACCACCGAACACAGTATGGTACATTAATATCTGGTACTGTATTCATTCCTTTACATTATATGCTCAATATGAATGCATTGCTGCTGAGGAGAGCCAATGTCCCCCCACTACTAGTGCCTATAACCTGCTGTTGTGCTGCAGGGGGTCACCAGGTATGCTAGCCATAGGTGTCAGGCAATGAAATACAGGTGTGGAGTACACAGTGAGCTAGACAGAGTATGTCAGGAACTGTCAGGGACACCTGGACATTCTTTGAACTAAGCCAATATGACATTCACAGACTGAGAGGGACTCACTGACATTACATGATGTGATATGCCAGCTATATCCACCAGCACTAACTGTCAGTATTGTACAACAGACAATCCAGTAGCAGTCATATGTGAGCTGACCATTGCTGGGTGAGTCAGGGGACAGAGCTGTGATCTATGTCACTGCAGACAGAGCCATAAGGGATGGCCGTAGGTGCTAGTCAGCAGACTAACAGCAGCTTCTCTGTCCAAGAAATGTGGTTGTAACCTACTGTGTAAGTTTCTATTTCCCATGACTGCATCCTTCCAACTGCAGTCCATTACATGCTTAATTCTATGACATACCTGGTATGTTGGTGTACTCCTTTGTGAGAGAACATCTAGTTGTAGTCTCCAACAGAATTGCAGTCTGTCTTCATGAAGAAAGTGTCAGACCTGTTTCCCATAAGCAGCAACTTGCCTTTTGTAGGTAATGCTCATGAATGGGTGATTTCCTGTGCACCAATCTGTGACTCACACTAGCTAACTGCATCCAGAACAGCTGGGTTGCATTGTCATTAGCCAATGGCATGGGAACACAGTTATATAATTAAGACCTTCATGTAGGCCTTGGCTCTTTCCTGACCTGTGAGGAGGACATTATTGAGGTGTGGGGCTACAGCATCATGGAGGGTAAGTAGAAATACTGTTCACTGTTTTGAATTGATGTGTTATGCCCACAGTTGTGCATGCTATGTTTGGCCATTGTTAACTGAGCTTGTGATTCTGTGGAAAGTTACTGTTTAACAATGTGTGTTGGGCTCAGTAAGGAGACAGGCAGATGTGAGTGTCATACATCGTTTTATCTGAATGTGCATGCTGCTGCAGTTGATGCTGGTGTATCAGCTGTGTATTTTTGTAGGGGAATACTGTGATACATCTCCCTGTCACCTGGACATCCTACTCAACCATTTATATGTGGGTGTTGTATGGATACCTTGTTCTAGGTGTTTGGGAGGTATGGTAGGTCTGTAGCAGGTAGCTGAACATACAGCTGCATGTGTGGCTGGCCACAACAGCTGCATTCTGGGCAGGAGTCATACTGTGGATTATGAAGACATTGGGGGACAGCAAGTTGCATATGTCAGTGAGGGAGCACTGTCAGCTGTTGTGTCACACCATGGCCAGGGTGAGGGTACCCATTACAGTGCAGTTGAGGTATGTGCCTCTGGTACATATGTTATGTAGTAGTACCATCCAGACAGTGGTTGGAGAGGTTTAGGACATGTATTGATATTTGTGACATGTGTCCCACCCTCCAGGCTTTTGACATACTACTGTGGCTGGCAGTGACTATGGTAGCAGCAAGCAAGTCTGCTGGACATTGCAGGGCTCGGTTATTTGTAGATTGTATTGGATGTAGTTGTCATGCAACAGACTGGACTGTGGACCTAAACTGTGGGTGTCCAGATGTCAGAAATGCTAAGAATGTTACAGATAGAGCTATGGAGTAATTATTATGGGAGGTGTAGTTACAAGACATATGTGCATGCATACAGGGT
Source organism: Protopterus annectens (assembly GCF_019279795.1). NCBI lineage: Eukaryota > Metazoa > Chordata > Ceratodontiformes > Protopteridae > Protopterus > Protopterus annectens. The sequence goes on along the minus strand of NC_056736.1, from coordinate 41,538,452 downwards.
GTTACACAGGATGGGCATGGACGTGTGTGTTTGGATGGCTATGACATGTGACACTGACTTATCTGTCATTCTTTTGTGAATTCAATCTACATTACATTGCCATTACATCAGCACACAGAATAGCTTTGATGACAACCATGCCATACATAGGTGTCATGACTGTGGACATTTTGCAGCAGTCTGTGCAGTTGTCAGCTGTACTTGATATGGTAGGGCTTCTGCCAATCCATCAACATGTCTTTGGCTGTATACTGGTTCAGTGTCTGCATCACAGGGCCAAGTATGCTATCATTTGTCACATTATATGTAAAAGTAGTGTCACTGGTTCTCAGGATATCTTCGTAACAACACCAGTAATTCCCCAGAGTTGAGTTAGCCTACTGGTGTATTGCAGTGAACTGTAGTTTAGAGGGCCTGTGGCCAATACTTGGTTTGGGTGCCATTTATCCACAATGTTACACCATGGTACTGCATAATATATTTAGAAAACAGCATTATTTCCCCAGAGCTGATTTGGCTGAGTGGTGTGTTACTCTGCGTGTGGTTCAGAAGGTCCTAAGTCCAATACTTAGCAGTGGTGTCTTAATGTTACATCATTGTACTGCATAACATAATATATTTAGAAAACAAAAGTAGTGACTCAGAACTGAGTTAGCCTAGTGGTGTGTTGTTCTGACTGCAGTGCAGGAGGTGATGGGTGCAATAATGGCAGTAGTGTCTTTTTCACTAATGTTACATCAATGTGCTGCATGATATATTTAGAAACAAAAAATAATCCCCTAGAGATGAGATGGACTAGTGGTGTATTGCTTTGACTCAAGTTTAGAAGGTCCTGGGGTCCATACTTGGCAGTGGTGTCTTTTTTCTCTAATGTTGCATCAATGTACTGCATGATATATTTAGAAACAAATAACAACTTTGTAGAGGTGAGTGGCCAAGTGATGTGTTGCTCTGACTGTAATTCAGAAAGACCTGGATTCAATATTTGGCAGGCGTGTCTTTTTCCATAATGTTACATCACCGTACTACATAATATATTTATAAAAAAATCATTGACTTCACAGAGCTGAATTGGTCTAGTGGTGTATTGCTCTGACTGTAGTGCAGAGGTCCTGGATTCAAGACTTGCCAGCAGTAGTTATTTTGTTGCTAGGCAAAACAGTGTCTAAATCAGATAGGGTGAATAAATCAGTTTTAAGCAGGTTTGCACGCTGCTCTATGATGCCAAGCAGCACTTACCTCCGCTTATCTTCGCTTAGTGCCGCTTATCCCCACTTAAACCCATGCTATTTCCAAAAAAGAAAAGAAAAAGGGGTGAAAGGAAAGTGGTGAAATGGGGGCAAACAGGGGGGAAAACAGTATGAAAGGCAGCTAGGGATGTGCAGGACGGGTGAAGGAAAGGACCATAGCTCTCCATTTCTTGTGCAGCAACAGCTGTGCATGATGAGGACTATTTGGAATTTGGGGCCTCACAACCCACAGGGAGGGGTGTGGGTGACATAAGTTTGTTGATTAATTGATGGGATAATTGATTCTTGGCAGTGTATGTGTGTACAAAATGGAGAGCTATGTATGGGATGAAATTATTTTGGGGGGGCAGATGCCCATTTTTTTAAGGTGAAAGTGGGATGTTGGGGAAGAGTTGTGGGTACATTTGTGGAGGTAAGTTGGGTAGGAGAGGGTATTTTTGCAGACAAACAGAGGCAGTGTATGACACATGATGGGGTAAACACCTTGGACTTGGATGGTGGTTGGGAATTGGAGGACCAAGTGCCTCCAGATGGCAACAGTGGCACTGCGATCCCCATCCATGGGCAGTCACTACAGCCCCTTCATGGCTCTGAAGGTGGCTGTGCTGGTGGCTGGGGACTGGGGCCAGCCTGCTTCTTGAGGTGCACCAATCTGTCCTTGATCTGGTGCAGTCTATCATCCAGATTACATTGGATGACCCTGGGCACCATACCTGAAACTTAATTCTGGGTGACAGTCTCCTGTCCACGCCCATTCCCAGGAGGGGGACGGGCCCCATACCCTGAGGTGGCTCCACCTGAGGGTGGTGCAGGACCAGCAGAAAAAGCAGCTCCAGGTTGGGTCCCAGATGTGCTGCTACCCGGTGCCACAGCCAGATGAGGTGGGATAGGAAGATCATGTGGAACTGGCCTACTCAGTCATGCTATGGTGTTGAGGTTTGTCAAGGTGTATTGGTTAGTCATGAACAAAACATGTCAACATTAGTTATAACAGCAAGTGTGGGTGTTCCAATTAACCCAGAACAATAGAAATGCATAGCATATGGAACTCAGCCATAAATGGAATGACAGTTATTATTTTAATAGCATGCCAGTAACAGTTATGGCAAAAGGCCAATAATGGTGGAATTTCAACAAGGTATGTTAGTATGCCACCACTGAAATATATAACCAATAATACAACACAAGACCCAACACTCAGTTTTGAGAACAACATATGTCTAAATGAAACCATACCAGTAGTATAAGAATAATAATTTATGATGCAGATAAGGGGTGGGTGGAGAGAAAATCATTCCATTAACAACTGTATAGGCTATATTCTTTACAACAGTACTGCTGAATACTCTACAGGTTTGCCCTTACTTTACATCTAAATGTGCCCTACAGCTTCTATATCATGTACATACCTCTCAAGCTGTTGACATGGCATGGCATGGGCCAAGCTGTAAGAACTATAGGTACTTAACTACAGGGGACTCGTACATGTCAGGGTAACATATATTACTAACAAGGTGTACCCTGCACTGATGTTGTGAGTGTGCTATTGGCATACCTCAACTGGATTTATATCTGTGTCCATGGTTATTGGCAACATTGATCACTATCCGTGACAGCATGACATTTGAGAGACGTGTATCGTGCACAGTGCATGGAGTATATACCTATCCTGCTGTCATTCCTAGGCATGGTACACATTAGTATACACTTCATACAACTACTACAGACATTTCTTTAACTGTATGTCCTGTGTGGGGAATATTTGTTCTCAATACGTGACTGTTTCTATAAATAGTCAGTACTACTTCTCTGTTACGATAAACAAATCTTACTACTGGTCTGTCGATTCAAACCTTGGCCTGTGTGTGGAAAAATAACAGCATATGTATTGCTTATCACACTGAGCTACTGGGCCACTGCTGTGTTTTGATTGACTGATATGTTCCTAGAGCTCACCTGCTGACAAAGTCTGACCTGGTAATATCAGTACAGTGTCACAGGAGACTGCAGTGACAGCATGACATTCACGCATGGCAGGGATAGTAGGTGAAGTGTGTTTTAATACTTAAAATGCAGGTGTAGACAATTAACCCCTAGTGGATAGGTATATGTGTGATCTGTAGAGACCATATCAGGGTGCTGGGATGCCTAACTGACCCATATTTAGAAACAAATAACAACTTTGTAGAGGTGAGTGGCCAAGTGATGTGTTGCTCTGACTGTAATTCAGAAAGAAATGCTATGAAATGAAATATAGAAATGCTATATTTGCAGTGTACAGCTACTACTGTGTCATATGTGCCTGCATCAGCAAACCTACATTCAAGAATGCATAAAGCTGAAATGCAAAGGTTAACAGCAGACAATCCTGATGGGAAAATACTATAATACCTTACATATTACTATCCATGACTCACATGTTAGTGCATAACATCTATAAAATTGCATTCTATCTTGTACTACAGTTCCACATCTACACTTTAGCATAACAGTTCTTTTGCAGCCAAACTTCAGTCACTTCATGATGTTATACCCATATTTGTTTAGCAACACCTGTAAACTTGGACATCTTCAGCAACAGAACAGAATACACACAACAACTGGCAGCAGACAGCTTTATTGAGCGTGACATGACACAGTTATTGGTATACATTTGACAAACTTTATTGTACTTCAGTTTAAATAATGCATGCATTGACTGTGTGCTGTTATTACAGAACCTATGCAATAGTAATACTTTTACCTTCACAATTCTGACTGCAGTTACACTGTATTTCCTATAGATCATGGATGGCTGCCATTTATTCCCTTCACATTTAGAAATACCAGTGTACTTTATTACCAGATCATTAGTATTAATACCATATACACATGTCATTCCTACACATTATTACTGTTATTGCAGTACAGTCAGAACAGAATATACCTACTGGCAGTTACTACTGTACTCTTTCTTATTAATATTACTATATATTGTAAGATATATCTGTACTCACCACACTCTTGCATGGGCCTTCAAGTTGTGAGTCCTCTCCTCTGCAGCTATGGAAAGGGAAACACACCATTATGCATATGTGTGTATCACATATTCATGCTAGAATTTTGTAAAGCAAGGATTCTTATACTTACTAACTCCTGGGGCATTCCTGTCCCAAGCATTTTGGATCCACTGGGCCAAGAGCACCCTCTTCCCCCATTTCAGGTCATCATAATGATGATTCTCCTGCTCACCAGTGCAAGATATTCCAGTGGCATTGGTGAGATCAAGTACCAGAAGGTCCCAGGCCTCAGACTTGTATTCAGAGACCTGGTACTGGCACTGCAGCAGTCTGTTGTCATGGTCCTTAACAAGGAACCCAGCCATGACCCTGGACTCCAAATGCCCCAGCGCTGTGCCCAAAATCACGCTCCCTCTCCAACTCCTGCCATAGCTCGAGCAGTGATTAAACTCCAAAAGATTCTGGCTGTATTCCCACCTATGCAGCTTAAATAAGGCTATTTTCCCACCCTGTCCCACAATTGGAGCATTTTTAAAAATGCTAAGCAAAGCTCAGAAGTGCACAAACCTGCTAAGCTTAGTTGAGTAGTGCTTACAGTGGCAAATGCTTACAAGTGCTTAGCGGTGCCCAAATCTGCTTAGCTCACCTGAGGACTGCTTAGAATGGGACTGCTTAGCAATGCTCAAACAGGCTAAGCAGAGCTAAGCATTGCTAAGTATTGCTCAGCCAGGTCCTGTTTAAGCACTGCTTAGCTTGGCTTAGCAGTGCTTAGCAAAATTTAACAAAGGGCAATCAAGAGGTTTAAATAATAACACAAATATATTGACATTAATTGCTCATTACTGATACTTTATTATTATGTGTATGTAATTTACTTTACATGACCTCATCCTATGAACTTTAATTACATTACCTTGGTGTGTGACTGAACTGTATTGGACACTTATGTTTAACTGGAGGTCTTCACCTAATATTTCCACTTCCACTGGGATTATGGACCAGCTGCACTAACCTGGTTGACAAATATCAATAACTACATCAATAAAAAAAATAGAAATAGAAATGGTATCTGATGTAAAAGCTGAATAACCTGGGATTTGAACTGTGCACCTAGTGTACACAAAGCCATTACTCTAACCAGTCAGCTAAATTGGCTGCAAAAATATTAACTAAACATTTCTATATAGCTTTTCGTTACGTTTAAGCACTGCTGAGCAACATGCTCAGCTATGCTTAAACTTGCCAAAAAAAAAACACATAAAAGGAAAACTCACATTTGCACATTTAATTTCTGTGCCATACGGCACTCTGACAGTACAGGGGGGTGTGTTACAGACACGGTAACACACTCCCTGTGTGGCATAAATCTACCAATTATTAATAAGTGTTCGAAGACACTTTCTTTACTCTTTTAGTGTCATACGGCACTTTGACAATGTAGGGGGTGTGTTACGGACACTGTAAGACACCTCTTGTATGACATAAGTAAAAATAATTAGGAATAAATGTCCTAGGACACTTTAATTGAATATTTAATGCTGTATGGCACTTTGACAGTGCAGGGGGTATGTTAAACATCTGTGGGCACTGTAACACACCCCTTAGCACTGATTCAGTAAACATGTACAAGACTCTCGCTCAGTAGTGCGCCTTCATGAATATGCAAGGCACATTGCCGAGGTGAAGCTGCAGACACAGACACCATTCACTCTGTGTAGGGCTTGTACTATTCCTGCACAGAGTTTATTAAATCTGGGGAATAGTCTTAACATTCTGCTTTGCTGATTTTTATTTTTTACTTATTACTACCAAAAAGAGACTACCACATTAGTTTGCAGGATTATAAGTATCATCTTTGCTCATGCACATATGAAAAGAGAAGTTGGAAAAAAAAATCAGATTTCTTAGAAGGCACTTTAGTACACACAGCATGTACATTGTGACCAAGATGACTGCGTCACTAGGGACAGTATGCAATCACTAACTGTATTCTACTTCTGACTGTGAAGAGCTCACAGAAATATAATGGCCATATTTCTGCTTGCTAGATATTGTACCAGCCAAACAAGTAATATCATTTATCATTCAGAAATGATCCTTTAACTTCCATTTGCTTTCATACATCACCTGCCCCCAAAAATGATACTGACATTCTCTTTAGTTCTAATGTCACATTGAGAAGAAAATGACCACCTAAAAGTTGACTGCTAGAAAAAGTAAATAAAAATTAATACAAAGTGTGCTTGTGCCATGCACAGTGCATAATGTTACTACTGCCAACACATCTCTAGTTTTCTCTCAGGAAAAGGTGAAAGAACAACCAATCTCTGCAATGTAATTCTAATTAGAATTTTCAAACACTAAGCCCAGCCCACACCTTCCACCTAAAAATAGCAATATCTGTATACCTCCAATACCTGTTTGAGATCAGGTGAATGAATAACTACATAAATATTGGCCCAGAAAAGTATTGCAGCTCACTGCTGCCAGAACCATACAGTATATACCACTGGAACTCCCTTCTGTTCTCTCAATTTCTTATCTCCAGAATCAAACACAAAACAAAGAAAAAATCATATACAAATGTTAAATATCTCTCTTATATACTCAAGCTTTGTTAGAATAGTAAGCTTTGCATTAGTAAGCATTATCTGAAAGATACAGAGTCTAAGACTCACCTGCCTGCAATTATTTGGTGACTGCAGTCCACAAATATATGAAAGAAAGCCACAGCTTTTACAAGGAACATCTCAAAATTCCTATAGGTTAGTTCTAGGCTAGCTCCCCTTGTGGGCCATTTTAAGCCTAGCCAATTACTGCATGAGAGAACCAAACCCTGCACCATGTGTTCATAAGGTAAACACCTTAACCATCATGCCAACCTTCCAACTCATTACATTTGTACCAGCCTAACTGCCCTTGTGGGCCATTCCAAGCCCAGCCAAACACCCCATATGAGAATCAAACCCTGTACCTTGTGTTTATAAGGTGAACACCTTAACCTCTCTCCTATCAACTACTTAGTTCAATAATTTTGGGTAAGGAAATAAAAACAATGGGTGGGGGCAAAGGACTAAAAAGGGACATTTTTTTAAATATTTTCTTTCTTGTATTTTGCAATCAGGTAACCCACTGGACAAAGTGCCCCTTTTCAGGGCAGCCCATCAGTACTGTCTGAGTGATTTGTTCAAAGTTTCAGAGAAGACAAATGAAGGTGGAAGGATTCAAACTTTGCACTTTTGACTACAGGAAGCAGTTTGTTAACTACTCAGAGCCTTAAGTGCCAGAAAACATTAAGTCACTAAAAGTTAATAGAACAACAGGTGTTACATGGACGTGCATTTTTCTGAACAGTAATAACTACAACTCTCTAATGATTGGCTATAATCCTCATGTCTAAAAAAAGAAAAAACATATTTGTTGAGTGGGTGAACTCACTGGACAAATTGGTCCTTTTCAGAGGCAACCTGAGAGCACTGTCTGGTTAAGTGATTTGATAAGTGTCACACAGTATGCAAAAGAAAGAGGAAAGAACCAAACTTTCTACCTTATGCAGAAGAAGTATCTATGATAACTGCCAGACCAGTTGATGAAGGACAGAGCATAAATATGAGACATAAGTGTGATGTTATGCAAAACTAGAAACAGAAAAGAGACAGGGTACTCTATTTCACTTAATAATTGGCCAGAACATGTTTTGTATCCATGTGCATTTCCTGCAACAACAGGAACTATGAAAATGAATGGCATTTTCACTGACTCAAATCCTTAGTAATTTATTAAAAATGAAGCTCGGGTTATGGTTCTAAGCTCTTTATAAGCTGTTTCTGTAGTCAAGTGTACAGAGTTTATGTCTTTCTAGCTCCGTTTGACTATGAGCAAGACAATTGACTAGACGGTGTTCCTGGTTTAAGGTTTTCCTGCATTATAATGCACTTATTCAAATTCACCGTAGACAAATGGGTTAGGGGTCCCAAGTTAAAATGCTTAATACTACAGGGTATTATAACATGACACTTTCAGAGACTATCACTTCTTCTCCAAAAACTTAATCCTTACCTATGTTTGGAAATATTGTACCAAATGAGCCATTTAACTAGTGCCTGCCTCAGGCAAAGGAAAAAAGTTTTACTCAGATTTTGTCCTAGTCTCATAAAAGGAGAATCACTGGGCAACTAGCTCAAATATCACAATTATAACATGTCCCTGTGAACAAAAGCAGTTCAGAATATTGAAGTTTCAGATCCTTGTTTCAGAGTTTCATAGGTAAATACTAGGCAATCAATATGCAGACCATTTGCAGCTTAGCCAAAAAAAATATATATATATATTTAAAAGTTCTCTCTAGCTTCAAGAATGGCAAGACAAGATAGACCATGGGAGAATTTCCAGGCTGCTCTACTCAATTTTCTAGGTGCCAAGGTTGATACACTGCTTGACATATAGCGAATGCTTGTTCCAGAGGTGAGGCATACATTGGGATATAAATCTATCACACCAACGTATCTTATCAATTTGCCAGTAAAGCTTTATTTTCTTTAACCAAGTATTTGAAGTACAATTAGTTTCGTAAAGGAATATGAGGTCAAAAAGGGTTGGATCTTTTACGGCTTGAAAGACTAGACACAGATCTCCATGCAAAAGTCTGCAAGAGACTGAGAACAGGGAAAGGACTTCCAGTTTAGCCTGAGAGCTAAGATTTTTGGGGCCACTGATCCCTTTAGGATCATAGGAAGTTACTAGGCTATTGGCTCTGAGGCCTTTACAGGCCTAGCCAAGAATTTAGCCCATGTTCCAACATGTCAGCACCCTATGCCACTGTCCAGCAGGAACATAGATGGAATCCCAGGGGTGTATTTTCTGTTCCCCATCCAGTTATCCAGGTTGTGCATAAAAAAGTTTAGTTACAAATATCTGAGATATCTTAAGTTGTGTGATATGTTTAGACAAATGCATGCCAAAAGGTACATTATATTCATAATGTGTCTGATAAAATATGACTAAAGGGAAATTAAAATTTCTTTAGACATAGAGAAGATGCCTTTGGAAATTATATTGGCCAGCTAAAAGGCTTTCTAAACTACTATAGAGACACAATGGTCAAATGATAAGAATTATCAACAAGATTGACTAAATCCCTTACAACATTGCTTGACTGGAGTGGCACATCTTCTGTATAATAAGTTTGACTATTTTGTTAATCAAAATGAACTATTCTACATTTTTTGCATTTAATTTGAGACCATTATCCCTGTGGCAATTGTTAATATGGTCTAGCCCATTTGGAGCAATTGTGAGTAAGCTGAAGACTGAATAGCAACACCCAGTTTACAATTTTATGCAAACTTAATTACCCATAGGCTAGGAATTCTGGCTTGAAAGTCTGATAATTATATCACAAAGATGGCATGGCCCAAAATTGAGCCCTGTGGTACACCACTGGCAACTTTTTGCTTTCAGATATAGCTCCTGTAACTGTAACCACATGGGTTCTATCAGACAGCCAGTTATCGATTCACAACACAATATAAGGATTTATATTCAGATTTACAAGTCTATCAATGATGCCTGCATGGGAAATAGTGTTAAAGGCCTTGGCTAGGCTTATATATGCTGTGTGGACTGCACAGCCACTACCCACTGCTTTAGTGACTTTTTCAAATAAATTAATGAGGTTAAAGAGGCAGGAACTTCCTTTGACAAAGCCAAATAGATGAGGGTTCAGGGTTAATAGACTTTAAATGTTCATATTAATGAAGTCTAAGATAATGCACTCCTCAAATTTACATATGAGGCCTGTGAGACGAATGGGACTTTAATTACATTGATCCATGCTTGAGCCACCCTTCTGTAATGTCATTACCATTGTTGTTTTCAAGAGTGCAACTATTGGACAGACTTAGATGAAAGAGGTTAAGAAGAGTTCAGATATACCACATTTGACACTGATAATCAGGCAGCCTGGTATGTTATCACGGTTCATAGATGAAGTATTTTTGTTTATTGAAAGAGCTGGGAAAACTTGTTCCATGGTAATTAAAAGTGGTGGTAAGATTGCTGAACCTGTGGAATAGCTATAACTGTTGGTGGAGTAAAATTTGTACTAAATTTGTAAGACAGGATATTAGTTAGTTCCTCTGGATCGGGGAGTGTAGTATTATTGTGGAATATCTCTGAACATCGTTGGGTGTTAGTTCTTAACTTAGTGACATAGTTAAAGAAAGATTTTCAGTTATTTTTGTTTTTAGTGGCTGTTTTAACTTCATACTCAGCTTCTTAATAGTCCCATTAAGCTCTTTGGCAGTGTGATTAAATGTGCTCATAAGGTAGGTAGAATGAAACTTCTTATACATTTCAAACAGTTTATTTTCCATTATTCCAGTTATACAATGCTTTCCTGGTAACTTTAGGCCTGTGGGATTCTTGCTTACAGATTAACATCCAGAAGACACACATATAATTACTTATACTCTTTTGTCAAGCATCCTCTGTCAGTTCATATCATTGGCACCTGGCCGTATCCTGTGCATAGAGTACTTATAAAGTGTGTGGGCCACCAATCTTTGCTAACAAGAAACTGGAATTCCCATTCATACTTTTCCAAATGAATATACCAACCATTTAATTAGCCCTTGTCTCAAACTTCAACAAAGTTTTTTCTAAAGTTTGAGTGTCTGACTTGTATCAAAAAGCAGATCTGAAATCTTCTCACTTTCAAGTGCTGTTTTGGCCACAAAAGACTCCATCATCTCCTTATCCCAGGTCAGGGTAGAACTGATGACATATTTGCTCTTCTTTTCATGTCTCAAAAATAGAAATGGCCTATGGTTCTATGGTTTAAGTCTTTATCTGTCCCCAAAGTATAAGATCTTTATTACCCTTCTCTTCCCCTCAGCTGCTGTGCTTCCCTGGCTCCAGCGTCAGCTCCTAAGTACTTGGGCCCCTGCCCACCCTGCCCTACTCTGCTGAATATAAGCTCCTGTACTGTCTAACTGAGAGCCTACTCCAACGAACTTAACCTGAAATTGTAAGGCCTTCTGTTCCCTGCGTCCTCCCTCCACAAGATTCCAAGAAACTTGGGCCCCTGCCCACCCTGCCCTACTCTGCTGAATATAAGCTCCTGTACTGTCTAACCGAGAGCCTACTCCAACGAACTTAACCTGAAATTGTAAGGCCTTCTGTTCCCTGTGTCCTCCCTCCACAAGATTCCAAGAAACTTGGGCCCCTGCCCACCCTGCCCTACTCTGCTGAATATAAGCTCCTGTACTGTCTAACCGAGAGCCTACTCCAATGAACTTAACCTGAAATTGTAAGGCCTTCTGTTCCCTGCGTCCTCCCTCCACAAGATTCCAAGAAAGTATGTGTACTATTGTAGCTCTGCACTATTGATTAGTTGGTACTACTAGGTCGCAGTACGCTTCCCTGCCAGACTAGACAGCAGCTACTACCTCCTACTGCACTCATTATTTGTTCCCCTTTCCTTCCGTATCTCCCCTTCTACAGACCTCTACCACCCTTCCTCTGCTCTCCCCCTCTCTGCTGCCCAGAACTCTCAGCCTTCCCTTCCTTTACTCAGCCCTCCTCTACTCCCTGTCTGAAGTCTCTTCCTCTCCCTCTGTCCTTCTCCTTAGCATTTTACCCTCTAACCCAGTTTCTCTGCTCATCTCAGTACCCTCCCTCTTCTCCTTCACCTACATTTCTTACCTTCACAACTCTGATAAACTTGTTAAACTTACCTTCTAAATACTCTCTTGTAACTGATTGTCTTCTGCTTTTCTCACCTCCTCTGGCTCCTCCCACTCAATTCCCGGCTTGTATCTACTCTCTCTATCCATTCTCCTTCCCCAATATCCCCTCTCTTCCCCTTTCCCCACCCACTTCCTCCCTTACTCTTTTTAACTCCCGCTCACTAACAGCCGCCATCTTTATTACCCTTCTCTTCCCCTCAGCTGCTGTGCTTCCCTGGCTCCAGCGTCAGCTCCTAAGTAGTAAGTCTATGGTATTTCTTTTGCTTAACCTGAACTTCAGGAATATTGATTGTACTTTTTCTGTTGTATAAGTGTGTCTTTTGTACTTGCTCACTCACTTTGCAGTCGCCACATACTGTGAGCGTTGCACGTCAGCTGGCGTCTATTTTGGCAAAAGCCTTATTGTTTGCAGATGTTTCCCATCTACCTAGCGTTAAATTTCAGGTTTCTACCTGTTCAACAGCTGTAACTGTTTGTGCAGACCTAATCAGGGCTAGTCGCCAGTTAGCTTTTTGTCCTGCAAGCGTAATTTGAAATAAGACTGTTCATTTCATTTACAATTCCTGCTAAGTGCATACAAATTGTTATACTTGTACTTCTCCCTTTGCAGCCTGCTTAATGGCTATGCTTAACAGAAATGCAGGACTGTTCCTTGTACTGGCTGCTTAATGGCTTATGCTTAACAGAAATGCAGGACTGTTCCTTGTAATTTCTTCCGCTGTGTATATGTGTTTTGATTTTGCCTGCTTATTACTCTCGCCTTTTAGTAAGCGCGCTGCATGCTAAACTGGCATCCTATCAGCTGGAAATGCAGGACTGTTCCTTGTAACTTCTTCCACTGTGTTGATGGGATTTGATTTTGCCTGCTTATTACTCTCGCCTTTAGTGAGTGCGCTGCGCGCTAAACTGGCGTCCTATCAGCTGGAAACCTGCTTGGTTGTGGGCGTTCAGTGTAGCGACGCTTTCACATTACATTTAAATGTTCTCCACCTGCATACCTGCGGCTACAAGCCACAAGATATAGTGAAGTTATCTGGTGTAGTCTGGTGTAGGGATTTGCTCTTACAATTTTTTTAACCCTGTGCTAGCTCCTGGCTGCGTGTTAGTATTGAGCATGCTTCATTTTATCAGCTTAACTCTGTGCTAGACTCAGTATTCCCTACTTAATGTGACTCTGAATACAAGCTGTGTAAATAGTCGCTAAACAGTATCTGCATTAATTTGTGTAAAATAACTTCATGACTGCCTCACAGAATCTCTAATCAATGTAGACACTGAATACAAGCTGTTTAGTCGCTAAACTGTATTTGCATTAAGTTGTGTAAAATATATTCTTGTCTGCCTCACAGTATTCTCTAATCAACGTACAAGCTGTGTAGATAGTCGCTAAACTGTAACTGCATTAATTGGGTATAAATAATTTCATGACTGCCTCATAGTAGCTTTAATCAATGTAGAAACTAAACACAAGCTGTATAGATAGTCGCTAAACTATAGCTACTTTATTTGATGTAATATAACGTCATGACTGCTTGACTGTGTTTCCCTTTTGTCTCTTGGTTATCTTAGCTTATCGCACTTTGCATTTAATTTGAATACAATACCTTCTGAATGCCTGACACTGTCTCTTAACATTACTTGTGCCATTCTAATGCTTAAACCACTCTTCTTTCCCTGTTTTTTTCTTTTTTACAGCTTGGGCCCCTGCCCACCCTGCCCTACTCTGCTGAATATAAGCTCCTGTACTGTCTAACTGAGAGCCTACTCCAACGAACTTAACCTGAAATTGTAAGGCCTTCTGTTCCCTGCGTCCTCCCTCCACAAGATTCCAAGAAAGTATGTGTACTGTTGTAGCTCTGCACTATTGATTAGTTGGTACTACTAGGTCGCAGTACGCTTCCCTGCCAGACTAGCCAGCAGCCACTACCTCCTACTGCACTCACTATTTGTTCCACTTTCCTTCCGTATCTCCCCTTCTACAGACCTCTACCACCCTTCCTCTGCTCTCCCCCTCTCTGCTGCCCAGAACTCTCAGCCTTCCCTTCCTTTACTCAGCCCTCCTCTACTCCCTGTCTGAAGTCTCTTCCTCTCCCTCTGTCCTTCTCCTTAGCATTTTACCCTCTAACCCAGTTTCTCTGCTCATCTCAGTACCCTCCCTCTTCTCCTTCACCTACATTTCTTACCTTCACAACTCTGATAAACTTGTTAAACTTACCTTCTAAATACTCTCTTGTAACTGATTGTCTTCTGCTTTTCTCACCTCCTCTGGCTCCTCCCGCTCAATTCCCGGCTTGTATCTACTCTCTCTATCCATTCTCCTTCCCCATTGTCCCCTCTCTTCCCCTTTCCCCACCCACTTCCTCCCTTACTCTTTTTAACTCCCGCTCACTAACAGCCGCCATCTTTATTACCCTTCTCTTCCCCTCAGCTGCTGTGCTTCCCTGGCTCCAGCATCAGCTCCTAAGTAGTAAGTCTATGGTATTTCTTTTGCTTAACCTGAACTTCAGGAATATTGATTGTACTTTTTCTGTTGTATAAGTGTGTCTTTTGTACTTGCTCACTCACTTTGCAGTCGCCACATACTGTGAGCGTTGCACGTCAGCTGGCGTCTATTTTGGCAAAAGCCTTATTGTTCACAGACGTTTCCCATCTACCTAGCGTTAAATTTCACTTTTCTACCTGTTCAACAGCTGTAACTGTTTGTGCAGACCTAATCAGGGCTAGTCGCCAGTTAGCTTTTTGTCCTGCAAGCGTAATTTGAAATAAGACTGTTCATTTCATTTACAATTCCTGCTAAGTGCATACGAATTGTTATACTTGTACTTCTCCCTTTGCAGCCTGCTTAATGGCTTATGCTTAACAGAAATGCAGGACTGTTCCTTGTACTGGCTGCTTAATGGCTTATGCTTAACAGAAATGCAGGACTGTTCCTTGTAATTTCTTCCGCTGTGTATATGTGTTTTGATTTTGCCTGCTTATTACTCTCGCCTTTTAGTAAGCGCGCTGCGCGCTAAACTGGCGTCCTATCAGCTGGAAATGCAGGACTGTTCCTTGTAACTTCTTCCACTGTGTTGATGGGATTTGATTTTGCCTGCTTATTACTCTCGCCTTTAGTGAGGCGTGCTAAACTGGCGCCCTATCAGCCCCCTGTTTGACCTGTTTGTCAGTGGGTGTAGTGTAGCTTAGCACATTACATACATTTGTTCTCCACCTGCATACTGCGGGCTACAGCCCACAAGATATAGTGAGATTATAGCATTGCTAAACTGGCATCCTATCAGCTGGAAACCTGTCTGGTTGTGGGTGTTCAGTGTAGTGACGCTTTCTCATTACATTTATTTGTTCTCTACCTGCATACCTGCGGCTACAAGCCACAAGATATAGTGAAGTTATCTGGTGTAGTCTGGTGTAGGGATTTGCTCTTACAATTTTTTTAACCCTGTGTTAGCTCCTGGCTGCGTGTTAGTGTTGAGCATGCTTCATTTTATCAGCTTAACTCCGTGCTAGACTCAGTATTCCCTACTTAATGTGACTCTGAATACAAGCTGTGTAAATAGTCGCTAAACAGTATCTGCATTAATTTGTGTAAAATAACTTCATGACTGCCTCACAGAATCTCTAATCAATGTAGACACTGAATACAAGCTGTTTAGTCGCTAAACTGTATTTCCATTAAGTTGTGTAAAATATATTCTTGTCTGCCTCACAGTATTCTCTAATCAACGTACAAGCTGTGTAGATAGTCGCTAAACTGTAACTGCATTAATTGGGGATAAATAATTTCATGACTGCCTCATAGTATCTTTAATCAATGTAGAAACTAAACACAAGCTGTATAGATAGTCGCTAAACTATAGCTACTTTATTTGATGTAATATAACGTCATGACTGCTTGACTGTGTTTCCCTTTTGTCTCTTGGTTATCTTAGCTTATCGCACTTTGCATTTAATTTGAATACAATAACCTTCTGAATGCCTGACACTGTCTCTTAACATTACTTGTTCCATTCTAATGCTTAAACCACTCTTCTTTCCCTGTTTTTTCTTTTTTACAGCTTGGGCCCCTGCCCACCCTGCCCTACTCTGCTGAATATAAGCTCCTGTACTGTCTAACCGAGAGCCTACTCCAACGAACTTAACCTGAAATTGTAAGGCCTTCTGTTCCCTGCGTCCTCCCTCCACAAGATTCCAAGAAAGTATGTGTACTGTTGTAGCTCTGCCCTATTGATTAGTTGGTACTACTAGGTTGCAGTATGCTTCCCTGCCAGACTAGCCAGCAGCCACTACCTCCTACTGCACTCACTATTTGTTCCCCTTTCCTTCCGTATCTCCCCTTCTACAGACCTCTACCACCCTTCCTCTGCTCTCCCCCTCTCTGCTGCCCAGAACTCTCAGCCTTCCCTTCCTTTACTCAGCCCTCCTCTACTCCCTGTCTGAAGTCTCTTCCTCTCCCTCTGTCCTTCTCCTTAGCATTTTACCCTCTAACCCAGTTTCTCTGCTCATCTCAGTACCATCCCTCTTCTCCTTCACCTACATTTCTTACCTTCACAACTCTGATAAACTTGTTAAACTTACCTTCTAAATACTCTCTTGTAACTGATTGTCTTCTGCTTTTCTCACCTCCTCTGGCTCTTCCCGCTCCGTTCGCCCTTCGGGCTCACTCCGCTCCCCTACCCTGCCCCCAAAATCCACCCGCCCCCAACACATCCACATTTATACATCACTACCTCCACCCTACATTCTTTTCCACCAATTAGACTCTTTCCCTCCCCCACCACTTCCTACTTTAATTAACCAATCTAAACCCTCCTTTCATTTCTCCAACCTCTCTTACCCCTCCCACTTCTCACTACACTTAACCCTACACTCTCCTCTCCCACTTGATATCTTCCTTCCACTCTTCTCTCATTTCTCTCCTAACTCACACTATTCCAACTACATCTTTTCTTCATCCCTTACCCTACCAATTCAATCATGTTCTCCCAACCTCTCATTTCCCTCAGATTTCCCTTCTCTCTTCTCATTTGTCTTCTTCCTCTCTATCATGCTACTTCTTACTGCACAATAACTCACCCTTACCTGGCTACTTTTCACACCCTCACTTTCTCCCACCCACATCCTCCTTCACTCACTCACTTCCACTCCATTTCCCCCTGCCTTATCCCAATAAACCTACTACACCTCTTCCATCCCAAAATATTCTCCTCCTCTACAAAAATCCTCTCTCTTACATTTCCACCAACCCCAAACAACTTCTTACTCTCCAAACCTAAAAGACTTAAAGTTTTCCCATATAATTTCCTAGCCTTATCTGGAGACATCCACCCTAATCTTGGCCCCTGCCTCAGTACAAACAACTCCTTCCCTCCTTCTCCCTCCTCCCACACTTCAAATACACCTCTCCCTCCCACTCCTTCTACTCCTAAGACCTCTCCTACCACCCTTAAGGTCTTCACTATTAATGCCCAAAGCCTAAACAACAAACTTCACCATGTTCACGCCTGGATTAACCACAACCAACCTGACATCTTAGCCATCTCTGAGACCTGGCTAAAACCCCATATCTCTGACTCAGAAATCCTTCCTCCTGGCTTCAACATCCTCAGGAGTGACCGACTAAACAAAAAAGGTGGAGGCTCTGCCATTATCTACTCTAACCTTCTCTCCATAATCCCCCTGCAAATCTCAACCCCTCTATTTAAAAATACTGAAATCACTACTTGTCTGCTCCAGCTCAATAAACATAAAAATATCTGTATCATTTCTGTATACATCTCCCCTGGCGACAACATCTCTACCCTAGAGAATATTCTCCACTGGGCCTCATCTGAAATAAAATATGAAACATTTATTCTAGGAGACGTCAACATTGATTGGAACAAAATCAACACACCTTCCCCCACCCTAGCTATCAACCTTTTCAACTTCTCTCAATTAATCCATTCTACAACCAGGCCCAACAAAAACACCCCCCTGGCTCCATCATAGATTGGATTTTAGTCTCCCATCCTAACAAAATCTCTCTATCAGGAACTATCCCTGACTCCTTTAGTGACCATCTACCTGCCTTCATTCATCACTCAGCTAACCCCTCTCAATTCCTACATAATTATATCCAAACTCGTAACCTTAGCAACTTCAACCCCATAATCTTCTCCAACATATTCAAAGAAATCAACTGGCAAATCCTTCAAACTCTGTCCCTCGACAATGCCGTAGAACATTTTAACTCCATCTTCCTAAATACTCTCAACTCTCTAGCCCCCCTTAGAAATAAACGAATCAAAGTCAATTCTGCTCCTTGGCTGACCAAAGAGACTAAACAAACCATGCAACTCAGAGACAAATCTTGGAAGCATTATCAGAAAAGCAAACAGCCTTCTGCCTTGCTCCAATATACCCAACTTCGCAACCAAGTAAAAAAACTCATCATTAGAGACAAAAAAACTACTACAACAAACTTCAGTCTACTAATCTTAACAACCCCAAACATTTCTGGAAATCTGTTAACTCCCTTCTCCATCTTGGGTCACAAAATAACCCCTGCCCTGACCCTAGTTTAACTGACAATGAACTAAGCTCACTCTTCAACACTTTCTTTACTGACTCTATAGCCAAACTAACTAAAACATTCCCTGATAACAACCCTTCCAACTTCCTAAACTCTCCGAAGGACTGTCACCCTATGTTTCAACTCAAACCAGTTTCCACAACTTTTATAAAAAAGATCTTAACCAAACTAAAACCTTGTTCCAACGCCCCCGACAATATTCCCCCTCCTTCCTCAAACACGCAGCCGAAGGAATAGCTCTTCCAATTAGCATCCTGATTAACAGATCCTTAAAAGAGTCATACATTCCCAAACTCTGGCATTCTGCCTAAATTCTACCACTTCATAAAGGAGGTAAAAACAACTCTACTTCTAACTTCTGCCCTATAGCCCTACTCTCTCCTATATCCAAAATTCTTGAGAAATGTGTCCACCGCCAACTCTTACCCTACTTAACAGAGAATCAGCTACTTACACCCACCCAACACGGTTTCCGTCCAGGCCACAGCACTATAATTGCCCTACTTTCCTTCTTAGAAACAGTTAATCAAGCCAGAGATTCTGGACTTCTAGTATCCACTGTTCTTCTGGACCTCTCTAAAGCCTTTGATACCATCTCCCATTCACATCTACTCTGCCACCTCTCCAACCTTAATCTTTCCACTAATACTCTTGCCTGGTTCTCCAGCTACCTCTCTGACAGATCCCAGGCTGTCAGATGGAAGAACTCTACCTCCTCCTTCTTACCTACTCCAAATTCACTCCAGAAATAAAATCTGGTCTAAATGGAGATGTCACAGAAATAATCCGGACCTGCTGCACTTTCGCCAGCTTAGAAACCTTACTAAAAAGGCTATAATTGCAGACAAAAAAAACTATTACTGCAAACCTCAACAGACTCATCATAACAATCCAAAGGCCTTCTGGTCCTCAGTAAATAAACTCCTGTCCCCAGGTACAGCTAGAACACCTAGCCCACTTAATGCGGACCCAGACACTCCTCTCCTAACTGCTAACACTTTCAACCTATTCTTTACTGAAACTATTCATTCCCTAACCAAGCAAATGAACATCAATAACTCAATCTCCTCACAAATCCAAGCTGTTTCATCCCCTAACTTTAAACTACAACCTATCTCTACCTCTTTCATCTATAAACTCATCCACAAACTCAAGCCTTGTACCCCTTCTGCTGATAACCTCCCTTCTCTTTTTCTCCAAAAGGCTGCAAAAGCAATCGCATATCCTATTTCCATTCTCATAAACAGAACAATCCAAGAGGGTACTATCCCTGACATCTGGAAAGTGTCCTACATTATCCCTTTACACAAAGGAGGCAACTCTATCGACTATTCTAACTATAGACCAATTGCACTCCTTTCTCCATTAGCAAAAATTATGGAAAAATGTATACACCAACAACTTATAAATCATCTCTCAATACATAACTTAATAACCAACTGTCAACATGGTTTTAGACCCCATCATAGTACTACCACTGCTCTTCTTTCCTTCACAGACACCATAAATAGGAACCGCAACAATAACCTTCTCTCTTCTGCACTATTTATCGATTTTTCTAAAGCTTTCGACATGGTTAATCACTCTATATTAATCAATATACTCACATCCCTTTCCTTTGACAACCTTGCCATTAAATGGTTTACATCTTATCTTAGCAATAGACAACAAGCAGTTCTTTGGGGAAACCAAACTTCCTCTCTTTTACCTGTAACTATTGGTGTCCCTCAGGGCTCTATTCTCGGACCTCTTCTTTTCTCACTTTTCATTAATGACCTACATCTAGCAATTCCTCAAGCAACCGTCATACAATATGCTGATGACTCCACCCTAATTTGCTCAGCGTCTTCTTCTACAACACTTCATTCACTTACTCAAAGCATCTTCAACACAGTTGAAACATGGTTTTCTAAACGCCACCTTCTTCTTAACGCCAAAAACTAAACTTCTCCTTTTCACCCCTACGTCATGATCCCCACCCCTTGATTTCACCATCTCATCAAATAATGCTACTGTCATTTCCCCTGAACCAACAACAAAACTTTTAGGAATAACAATTGATAATAATCTCTTTTGATCAACACATTAACATCACTATCAAATTAGTAAATAGAAAATTGGATCCTTATATAGAATTATACCCTACCTAACTGCTTCTGCCAGAGCTACAATTGCCCACTCCCATCTTATATCTACACTCCTTTATGCTTCTCCTATCTTTACCAACCTTAAGAAAGCCAACCTTAACAAACTTGCCACATCCTATTACAACATTGCCAGATTTGCTACTGGTAACCCTTATAGAACACAAGTCCACGTGAACCTGAAACAACTAGGATGGATGGAATTTCAACACCTGTTGCTCATTCCCCAACTCAATATTGCCCACAAATTACTATACCAGCCCAAAAACACTCCTATTCTTTCTCAACTTTTAATCCCTTATAATAATCTCAACTCTCTTAGATCTTCTAAGAAACTTATTGCCTGCCCTACAAAGTCCAATAACTCAGCCGGTGACTCCCTTTTCTCTAATACAATTGGAAGGAGCTGGAACTCACTACCCAGTGAAATCACTCTACTCGCATCTCTACCTCTCTTCAAACAAGAAATTAAGAATTACTTCAAAAGCCATTGGCTCTGTTCCTGTATAAAGCCTGACTAATCTTCCACCTATATCTGCCTATCCTCCTCCTCATTTTTCCGCCACTATCTCTTCTTTTCTTTTGTGTACAAGACCAACTCCCTTTTTCTTTTCTTTTGATAACTTTCTTCCTTACTCTTATTTTTCTTTTCCTCTCTTTGTCTCACATCTAGCAAGTCTTTTCTGCTTCTTTTGTTTTACTGTCATCTCTTAGATGGCTTCCTTTTTTACCCTCTTATAGTATCTTTGCCCTCTTTCTCTGATATTTTACCCTTTTGCTTACCTCTAACTCTCTCTGTACAACAACTTGTCACCCTATATCTTTCTTACTGCCATCTCATCCTTTAACCTGAATCTTAGTTACTCATACAAGTTATACTTTTGATATATCTTCTTTAATTAAGTTTTTATTTTGACATTATATTGCCATTTGTTATTATTGTAATTGCTTTTTCAATTATAAGGTTTGTTTTTTCTTTTTATGTGTATTTCTGTGTGGAGCTTTTCTCCCCGGGCCTCTACTGAAAATGGAAATATATCCAGCTAGACTAGCCCGGTCAACAAATGTAAAATAAAATAAATAAATACTGGCATTCCTCAGGGATCCATTCTCGGTCCCTTACTTTTCAACATCTTCATAAACAACCTTCACACTGCTCTCCCTGACACTACAGTCATCCAGTACGCTGATGACTCTACCTTAGTCTGTGCCGCCCCCAGCGTTACTGAACTTCTCTCTAAAACTCAAACAGCTTTTTCCACTACAGAAAACTGGATGCACCAAAACCACCTCTCCCTCAACTCCAATAAATCCAAAATACTAATTTTCCTCCCTTCCAAGACCTCTTCCTTGGACAAAAACTCTTTCAACATCCTCAGCCAAGCTAACACTCCTATTGAAGTGGTCCCCTACGCTAAACTCCTTGGCATAACCATAGACAAACATCTTAAATTTGACCTCCACATTCAACAAAATATAAAAAAAAACACCAAAAACTAGGCATGCTCTACATTAATAATCTATTTCTTTCCAAATCCTCCAGGCAAACCTTAGCTACCTGCTTCCTCCTACCCTCTCTACTTTATGGAGCCCCTCTCCTAACTAATCTGTCTGCCTCCCTCACCTCTAAACTTGAAGCTTGCTATAATAAAATCTCAAAAATTCGCCACCAAATCCAAAAACTCAACCCACCACTGCCTCTCCCTTCAATCTTTAAACTGGCTAGAACTCCCAAACCACCTTGACTATCTCCAACTAACAACCACTCATAGATTAATATTCTACCCAGAAAAATGCCCTGCTCTATCCAACATCCTCCCCCCTTACATTCCCAACCGATCTCTAAGATCTGAACACCAAAATCTAATCTCCATCCCCAGACCAAAACATCCCGCTGGTCAACATCTTCTATCCTTCTCTCTAGGTAGGAAATGGAACTCTCTTCCTCCTTCTCTTAGAACCATACCAAACTCAGACTACTTCAAAACCCAACTTTTCTTACACCTATCTTCAAAATGGAAATGTTCTTGCTTTCACCCTACTTAATCCCAAGGTTCCCCTAGACTAAGCCCCTGTACTCCTGCACCTTTATACACTCAAACTCTAGCTATGTCTTTAGCAGGCTCTAACTTCACTGTATGGATGTCAATATTGAATAGTTAGCAAAAAAAAAAAAAAACATTTCGACTAATTTTTAACTTTTGCTGTGTCCTATAAATTCTTGCAGTGTATTGTAAATTTGCATTTTCAATGTTCTTACTGTGTCTACATTCTATTGTAAATATGCATTTTAAAATGTTCTTACTGTGTGTACTTTCTATTGTAAATTTGAATTTGCAGTGTCTTACTTTGTTTTCTTGCTGTTTGTATTATGTTTTGTATTCTTCTTAAACATTGTATTGGTTGTACTGCCTTTGGAGCTTTTCTCCCAGGGCCTCCACTGAAAATGGGTTCTTCTTGGCCCAGTGGACTTCCCCGGTAATCAAACTGAAATAAATAAATAAATAAATAAATAAATAAATAAAATTCATTATATTAGATTAGGACAATGATGATGTGCTTCCTACTGGTATACGTCTCAACTGTCAAGTTTTTCACAGCATGTCCAGATTTTGCCTATTATTTGTGGTCAGTTACTCAGAAAATATGTGGTTTTCTGGGAAATAATTTAAAAATAAAGTGATTAAAATAATGGCATACATTTGTGTTTCAGACTTCATATCATTCAGAAAATACATACTAATGCAAAACATGTTATTCTAGCAACTTTCTAAGTTTATAACAGCAATATTTAAAATCTGCCCATATTTTGGAGCCTTTGCTCCACCCCCATTATTTTTGGCTTTGTCCAGATTTCTTGTGCTGAGAAGTTGAGAGGTATGCCTATTGGTCCAATGTTCTTAGCCTTTGTTAGACCTCATTCCTCTACTTACAGACTTAAGTGTTTCTGATGTGTCACTAGCATATTTCATTCCACCAAGACCTTGCAGTCTTACCTGTCCTTAAAACTCACAGTTGTACTGTCAGTTCATCAGGTAATGCACAGTGGTGTCATCTCCAAGGACTGAAAGTTTAACACCTTTGTTACCCAGTACAATAAAGCAACACATTTAATTCAAACAAGTTGTTGTACATTCATGTATCTTTGACAGTACTCAAGTCAGACATGAAGCCAGATAATTTTCAGATTTTCACATTCTAAGCAACAGTTGTATACTGCAAAAACAACTAAGGAGAAACCCATGTTTAGTTTATTTCTGGACTAACAATGATGATTTGGAAACAGGTTCACTTGTAGAAACTTGAATCTTTAAAACAAAGATACTTTAGGATAAGGACGTTCAACTTTTTTAGTGTAATGAGGAAGTATGGTTGTACAAATATGTATTTTGTCTCATATTATGTGAAAAATCACCTCACACTGTTTTAATTAAGGGTATTGTATTTCAAGATAGTAGTGAAGGTACATTTTTATTTGAATATTGAAATAATGTATGCATTATGGGCGGCCATGGTGGTGCAGTGGTTAGCATTGCTGCCTCACAGCAAGAGGTTCTCCGGTTCGATTCTCGGCTGGGGTGCCTTCTGTGCGGAGTCTGCATGTCCTCCCTGTGGTCGCGTGGGTTTCCTCCGGGTGCTCCGGTTTCCTCCCACATCCCAAAGACATGCTGCAGGTGGATTGGACACTCTAAATTGGCCCTAGGTGTGCATGTGAGTGTGCCTTCTGTGGAAGGTTGGGCGCCGGGCTGGCAACTCGACACCATAAAACTCCACTGCCATTCAATGTGCGGACAAGGTGATCCGCTGTGGCGACCCCTAACCGGGAAAAGCCGAAAGAAGAAGAAGAAGAAGAAGAAGAAATAATGTATGCATTATTTAAGTTGAAAAGTTGGTTATGAAGGTGAAAAAGAGAACACAGACTGCATAATAATAGCTGGGCATGACCATCATGATTTGCCATAACAAAATAGAAAGGACATGGTGGTGCATATGACTCTTAAATCCCTTAGTCTGAAACCTTAAAGGATCTCGGAGTGATAAGTCACAGCCACATTTTCTACATGAAGGCATTGCCTATTTTGAAAGATGCTATGAGACCTACCCCCAGGCAACCCTACATTTGTAAAAGGGACAGATTTTTGTGCTGGTGTGATAGTGATGCCACATTTTTAATTTCCTGTTTACTGACACAGCCAATTTGATATCTTACTTCCTTATTTAATCCTTCTCAAAATAAACTTCATTGCTGCTTATGTGCCTGTAAATTTAACTATAACATTTCAAGCAGGTGTGAAACTATAATAGAGAGGGGAGGCTTCTTTTGAGGCCTCTAAGAAGTCCTATGTCCCCTGTTTATGATTTGTTTTTTAAACAGGAAAAGTAAGATGTCTGCCTTTTCCACCCGTATGTATGGTATAGTTGAAGCATTCCCACCCTAATGTATGTCTGCCTTAAGCCTATTATGACAAGGATAAGGAGTAATTTCATTTAAAGCCACCCTTTAAACCAAACTGGCTAATTAGCGTTTTAAATCAACCAAACAGATTCTGATTTTCTTGCTTAAACAGGAGATATAATATTAAAAAAAATTGCAGACTACTGATGTATACTGATAAACTGGCTCCCTATTTAAAATGTCAGCATTCAAAATGCCAAGTGCGAAAAAGCCGAGAAAAAAAAAAAGACTAAAAACCGGGATAAGAGTAAAATAAGAAAATTGCTCTTCTCTTTAAAACTTCTTTTTGCAAGGGGGAATCCAAGATCACCATATCTCACAGAAAAGGGACTGTTTCAAGAAATGCCATCTCAGACCTAGAATATGTAAGTCCATTCTTTTGGCCATTCGGTCTGCAAGTTTCAGGACTTGCCCCAGTGGGCCCTGACATTTCAAAAGGTTACTGATAAGTTTGATATTGCGTAAGCTTACTAAAACATTAAGGCTGTATGAGTAGCTGCTTGAGTCACTTATGAAGGCTAAATAGGGGGTTTTGATCATTTATCAAACAGACCATTTTCAAGTGGCTGTCCATCTGAATTACTCCTTTTTTATCATTAATACAAAAAAACTTTGACTGGGAACATTAGGTCTCACTCCACTAAGTTAACAACTACTACAGCAGAGGATGATCCACTGGCAGGTGAGAGTGGACCAAATGATATGCCACTGTATACCTAGAAAAATTAAATGTAACTCATTTTAATGTGTCCTTTGTGATTTTTTTCCCATATTTCCCATGGAATCTTATTTAGTCTGCCCTAGCTGTAGTAGTGGGTTGCAGCTTCCACCTTCTAGTATAAGCACCCTCTGACGTTGCAGCCTTTGTGAGGAAGAGGAGTGTAGTTATGTGATTCATAATACTGATGCATCAAACAGGGTAATTATAAACTTTACAGCATGCACAGAATCCCTCCTTGATTGCTACAAGAAACCATTGTCAATGGTGCTCATGAAAGTCAATTGTACAATTTTGATAAAGCATGTATGCATTCGTAGAACATCAGTCTTAATGATGTTTGTTTAAATTGGCAAATTAGCTTATCCAAGGACCATTTCAGCCATAACTCTAGACACAGAGGAAATTTAAGAAACAAGTCAATCCATATATGTGTGTGTTATTTCTCTATCTTTCTATATATACATATATATTCATTAACATAATATGTACAATTAAATGAAGTTGAAAAGGCAATACCCTTCAGGCCATAAACAAAACACAGTAGAATTAAAAGCTGTGTAAATTATATATAACTATTCTAAAAGACAGGGCAAGTTAGCACTGCTGCATCCCAGTCATTCATTCTTTAATTATAATGAGAGGCGGTATGCTTTCTATGCAAAGTCTGCATACCCCCTCTGTTTTCACTTGAGTTTTTGCCAGGAGCTATAGTTTCTTCCCACATCCCAAAATATGGCGCATGTGTCTGTGTAAATTTGCTGTTGATGTACATGCCGTGTCGAAGCAAATGTCTCTGCATGTACACGTGCCTAATACCACATTTCCAGAACTGGCTGTTCCCTCCAGCAACACTCTATTTTGTTAAGTGGATAATCAATGAAGGAGTGAATGAATGAATGAAAAGTACCTTGAATATTATCATGACAAGCAGACTAACCATTCTTTTTACAGCAACTACATTTTAACTGAGATTCAGATAGTCTTTAAATTTTGACACAAATTTACAGAGGATCGAGTTTAGCTGTAACAGCAACTTTTCCTGAAAGTCATTATGCCAAATACTTGCATACCCAAAAAATAATCTCAGTAACAAAACATTCTACTGCCCTGGATCCTTATCAAGTACTAACATGAGTCCAGAAGGAGGGAAAGTTTGGACAGATGGTAATGTTGATTTTTCACATCCTGACTGTTGACATGCAGGAATTTCACAGCTTGGCTCAACCTTCTGCATCATGAGTATGTGATTGTCAACACTCTGGGCTTACAAAGTGCAATGGAAACTGACTCTACCATTAAATGGCAACTTTTTTGCATGTTCCCTCCTCCACAGCCAGAAAGAAATTATTTTTAAAATCTAATGTTCCTTTCTGTTTAGATCCAAAAGGACAATGATGCAAGAAGATTCCTAACTTATGAATAAAGGAGATGGTAGCATTACTTTAGCTTTTGTAACTTACACTTAAGTTGGAGAGGAACATGATAGTTTAAGTACTGAGAGTCAATCATGCCTTTTGTAGGCAAAGGAAGTGGAACTCTAAGGATCATGACAGGGCTTATAAGAATTTAGATTCTGGGCTGGATTCAGTAAAGCCTACAAGGTGTGCTAAAACCTTGTGTACATCATGGGGCAGCTCACACATGGTAGCGCATCATTTTGAACTCAGTAATTGGCTCTACACACGTGTACAGCTGAGCAAACTTGATAAACATTGTGGCATGCTAATTACAGCATAAACAGCTGAATTGTATGCTAATCAACCAATACAAGATGGAATAACTATTCAACAAGCTATAAAGCAATTGTGTAGACTTAGTGCAGGTTTTGCCAGTGAATTCCAAAGCCTACTGGAATACATCCATGGAAACTACTCTACATGGAAACAATGTTAGGGCTGCTGTTGCTCTTATTGAAGTGTATGTGCAACAGACCTAAGTGTATGCTGCTGCTGCTAATAGACCTCCACCAAGAAGAAGGGTGTTTAGACCTCATTTAATTTTTCATGGTCTGCATGAGGAGGAAACTGGAGCATGCTACAGGGTGAATAAAGACACACTACAGGAATTCTGGAACCTCTGTCATCCACAACTGACAGCAAGGGCAAACCAAAGAAAAGCAACACCTGTGGAAACTAAGGTATGAGTATCACTTAGAACAGCAGCTACAGGAACCTTTCAGAGGCCAACAGGAGATATGCTGGGGTGTCACAGGATTCAGCATCCAGGATTCTACATCAATTCCTTAATGCTATGCTGCAACATGCTCGTGACTACATACAGTTTCCCCATACACCAGAGGACAGAGCTGCAACTATCCAGGATTTCTACCCTGTAGCACACTACCCTGAATGCCTAGGTGCCATAGGCTGCACACAGATTGAAATTAAAGCATTGAACAGGGAAGGGTGTACAGAAATAAAACGTGGCTTCCACTCAATGAACTGCTAGGCCATATGTAATTTTAAGGGAATCATTCTGAATGTGTGTGCTGGCAAATCCGAGAGTTACCATGATTTACATATCTGGCACAACTCTCAACTCTATCAGATGTTTTCTAGGGGGAATATCCCACAGGGTCATTTACTGGGGAATGCAGGTTATGCACTTGAACCATGGATGATGACACCCATCAGAAATGCACACACTAACTGAAGAACACATTAATGAGGCACATGCTCAAGCAAGAAATATCATGGAGCATAAGTCTGGGCTACTGAAGTCATGGTTCCAGTACATCTGATGAAGCACTGCAGTACAATTCCTGTATTTGTGCTGAAATTTTCACCATTTGTGCTATCCTTCACAATATTCTCCTGAGAAAACAGCTTCAGCAGGGAACGTCAAGGGGAAGGGCACACATCCTACCACTGCAGACAAGGTCAACACATCCACATGTAGGTGAGGAGTCAGAGAACATGTGAAGGCTGCCAGCCCAGCTAAATAGAATTTTGTCAGATAATTATATGTCATTCTAAATATTAAAACAGCAGACTATAGGAAGCAGCAAGACACACTTGTAGCTACATAAAACTCTCAAGGTTTATTAGTATTAACGCAAATCAAGATAAATTCACAGCGTTTTCGTCCACAAAATACCAGACTTCATTAGATGCAATCAATACTTGACTCCATGCTCAATATATACCCATAAGTCTTATCAATTAATCAATCAATTAAATAATTAAACAATTTTAATTAATGTGCTTTTTTTAAAAAACCATGGAACTAAAAACATGAAATACTAAAAATACATTTAAAATACGACTAAAACGTTTTTTATGCATAAATAAAAATGTTATGTTTGATGTTTATAAACCTAATGTGATTGTAAACAAATATGTACAGCAATTCATGTGATGAAATGAAATAGATCAAGAAAATACCTGAATTACTTAAAAATGTACTAAATGCTAAATAGAAATCAAGTCTAATTGACTCATAATTTAGCCAGTCTTAATTTCAATAGTGGTGTTAGGGAGATGTTATCATTAAGGCCGGGGGGTTGTTAGCTTGTAAAACAACTTGCCAAAATGTTTCCCTATATGACAATAAAGATTCCCATGGTCCCCCCCTAGGGTCCTTGGACACCATTTCTACAACAAAGAAGCCATACTTGGCATTGGGACAAGTCAAAAGATGTCTGTATAATGCATTATGATGATTTTTATCACTGATGCTATTCATGTGCTCATAAATCCTATGCTTAAGCTGCCTCTCTGTCTTCCCCA
This sequence comes from Protopterus annectens, assembly GCF_019279795.1. NCBI lineage: Eukaryota > Metazoa > Chordata > Ceratodontiformes > Protopteridae > Protopterus > Protopterus annectens. The sequence goes on along the minus strand of NC_056736.1, from coordinate 41,508,835 downwards.
CATAAAAACTTTGACATACACTACACATAGCAAGGTAAACTAACCCAGAGCTATTGCAACTGGAATAACATGGGGAAGCTATAACTTTATTCCTAGAAGCAACCAAAACTTCTTCTTTCTGCATAATATGAGCACACTGTCTACAAGCACCACACGTATAAGTACCCTTTCTTTTGTGTGAAAGGGAAGGTATATGATTTACTCTTTCCAATAAATTTATATGCATTATATAGACATATTTTGACTTGTCCCAATGCCAAGTATGGCGTCTTTGTTGTAGAAGTGGTGTCCAATGACCCTAGGGGGGGTACCATGGGAATCTTTATTGGCATATAGGGAAACATTTGGGCAAGTTGTTTTATAAGCTAACAACCCCCTTGGCCTTAATGATAATATCTCCCTAACACCACTATTGAAATTAAGACTGGCTAAATTGTGAGTCATTTAGACTTGATTTCTATTTAGCATTTAGTACATTTTTAGGTAACTCATGTATTTTCTTGATTTATTTCATTTCATCACATGAATTGTACATATTTGTTTACAATCACATTAGGTTTATAAACATCAAACATAAAATTTTTATTTATGTATAAAAAACGTTATAGTAGTATTTTAAATGTATTTTTAGTATTTCATGTTTTTAGTTCCATGGTCTTTTAAAAAAAGCACATTAATTAAAATTGTTTAATTATTTAATTGATTGATTAATTGATAGGACTTATGGGTATATATTGAGCATGGAGTCAAGTATTGATTGTATCTGATGAAGTCTGGTATTCTGTGGATGAAAATGCTGTGAATTTATCCTGATTTGCATTAATACTAATAGACCTTGGGAGTTTTATATAGCTACAAGTGTGTCTTGCCGCTTCCTATAGTCCACTGTTTTTTGGTGTTTTGTGTAGCTTTTGGACTATTGCTCTCCCTTTCTGTTGGTCATTCTAAATATTAATATAATCCACAGGCTATTTTTGCAAATGTAAGAAAACTAAATGTAAGAAAGCTGTTATATGCTGAACTTCAAAAATGTAACCACAGTGCACCCTGCTGGAAGAAAGCTGTTAAGTAAAGAATTACAACTGTTTGATCTCAACCTCAAAGACAGGATGTTTGTGCTAGCAAATTATTTCTATTGTTATTAAGACATATATAATTGCTAGATTTTACATTTAAAAGTGTCTTTTATTGCTATGGCTTCCTGTCCAGGTACAACTTACAAATAATTGTACATTTTGAGTTCCTGTTAGCCTGGGAGCTAAAGGAGGAGTGATACAAATGATGTAATGTGAAATGACTCAGCAGTATTGGGAATTATCAATTTAAGACTTTCTCAGAGAGAAAGATTGAGCATTTTGGATTTTGTCTGAAGCTGACAACAACTCACCAGCACTTGCTCTAGATGTAAGTAGTATTTAGAATAGTGGTTTCTCTTAGAGTTAGATATGAATTTAGCCAGATTAGTCTAGCTGTTTTCTATATTTATGTCAGACTATCCTACAATATTGTTTTTAAGTTCCTGTGATTTCTGAACTCTTGATTAGTACTGTGTTGAATTATGTGATTTGTCTTATGTTTTTATTATTTATTATTAAATATTTTTAAACCTTTCAACTGTGGCTGTTTTGTGTAGAGATAATGTAAGCTCTTAGAGAGTACTTGCATGTATTTGGTGATACTATCCAAGCCACTCCAATAGTCTTGCTGTTTGGCACTCTTACTATTTGGATAACAGTAATATTACACAGTGAAATTGGTCACCCTTTGCGAACGGCCTTATAGTAGCTGATAATAGTGGTTGTTGGCAGCTGGCACTATGTTATAGTCTGTACAGAAAGGGGGCATAGCTGGAGATCCTGTGCCAACCTTCCCCAGGAGTGTCTGTGTGTTTTTATCTAAATCAAATCTTAAAGTCTGTGTGTGTCAGCTACTTGGGCAGCGACACGAAGCACTGGTTGGACAGAGAGGGTACTGGAGGTTTTAGCTTGACCACTAGACTGAGATCTGGACCCTATAGCTGTGCCAGTGGGGAGTCTTATTGGGGACCTGGAGAGAAAGGGAGAAACCAGCCCCAGACTGACTGTGATCTCTGTGTGCTCTTAAGGGAAATTGTATTTTACTGTGTGTATACTTGCTATCCACACAATGTGCACACCCCTCACTGGTGCAAGTAGTGAGGATTGAGGTTCCTTGATTACTGGGTCAGTGCACAGATATCACAGGGGAAACTACCAGTCACTGTGGGTGTAGGAAGTTCAAGGTGTGCACAATATGCCCTAGTCCTGGCCAAGTGTCAATGGATAGCACACATGCTCACCAGCTAAGGGGTTAAAACCTTCATCCTACGCACATGCATACACTAACAATGATGCCAGGCAATGCTCACAACCTTTACTTACCCATGTAATAGCTATGTACTTCTAGCATCACACAGACTCAGTCCTGAATTAAAACTCTTGTAACACTGGAAAATAAATAGCTAAGAACAGAAATGAATGGCATATCCTTGCATACTTTTACTTGCTAATGTAACTAAGTAGAAGGTGGGTGATTTTTACAGCAATAACATCAATATGTGACAGCACTGACTTATGTCAATAGATTTGCTCTCTATCAAGTAATATGCCTCATGCAGCAAAGACTAAAATATTACAAAAATCTGTGAGAAAGCAGTACAATTTTCAAAAGAGCATCATAAACACATACATACTAAGCACTCAGTGAGCTATGCACCCTGGGCATCAGACTATAGACCTACATATCCCTGAATCCAAAAGATAGAAAATCAAGGAGATAGCACAGTTATCATCATTTGCATGGGGTGTTTTTTGGGAGGCAGGAGGCCAAGGGTGGCATATAAGGTTCTGAGTGCATGTGAGTAAGAAAATCAGACAGGCAGAAATTTTGATAAAGTATCAAATGGCCACAGAGACAGAATGATTTGTAAGCCTCACGACTGACCCATGTAACTGTTTGTGTGTGTGTGTGTGTGTGTGTGTGTGTGTGTGTGTGTGTGTGTGTGTGTGTGTGTGTGTGTGTGTGTGTATGGGCACTCAAGGTGAAATGTGTGTGAGTGCCTGCAAGAACACAGCCATGCTCTGTGCTAGCTCTGCATCCTGGTATGTTGGCGAAGTGTGAGCCATGCATGGTAGAGGTGACAGTTCATTATTGTCACCCCCGACTGCAAGAACTGGGTCTATCAGAAGTTGCACTGGCATATCCATGCCCAGGTTCAGAAGTGCTGCTGCTACCTGAATGTGACTGATGTCTGCTAGACAAGTTCTCCTCATGAGTATGCCCAGATCCATGACCCCAAGACTTACCACATCTGTGTGTGGACATCTCAATCTCTGATGGAGTAGTGGAAGTCATGCCACTGCAGGAGCATGATTCAGCATAGCCATTTTGGTTAACATTAGATGATGTTGCTGACCTACATCTACATGAATGCCATTCCCCTGCTAGCAGATGCCCATTCTGTGTCATTCTCCTGATCCGTTGAATCGCCAACACGGCAGAGGCAGTCACTCCTGTCAGCCCGTGCCACATCTACAACCCTAGGCATGTCCTTGGAGGTCCTATTGGAACATGCCTCCATAACAGTTTTATGTTTACATCGAGTGGCACATAAAGACACACCAGGATCAGGTGGAGGGTGAACAGAAGGCCTCCTCCAAGTAACCCCTAGCAACCCTCCTACATGGCACTTTGCCCACACTTTGGTTATGGACAGAGTCAACAGGCACTGAAGCCGCAATAACCACACTACCCTGCTCAAGTGTGTCACCCTCCACCTGTCAAATACCTGAGGGATCACTGGAATAGTTATGCATAGCCAACTGGTCATGTCTGATGGAAATACAAGGGATGACTAAATGTCAACCTCAGTATCAGATTCAACCTCTGCAACCCCTGAGTGTGCCTGTGTTTGGCTAACATCATCACTGTCTGCTAATACTCTGACATCTGGTGGTAAGAGTCCTACACTTCCACTGTTAGGATCACCTGTGATAATAAGCAACAAACTCAGGAAAGAAATTAATGCCTGCACTACAGTTTTATATATGATAACAAACTAACACTGGTGCCACTATCATAAATGGTACAGCAATATACACACACTCATGACACTCACCTCAAACATATGGATAAATGCAAATTTCTGACAAATGGTCATCAATAATCAAATAAAAATGTTTGGCTTACCATGTACAGATGACTCCACACTTGCTAGGGAGGAGAGTCCTGGAAGAAGTTAAGCAAAAGTTAAGGAAACAATCACAACAATTCCAATAACACAAGGTGAGAGAATTATTGTGTATATGTCCATTAACAATACTTTTAAACAAAATGTGCTTGACATGTTCACACAAAGGTTGTGTGCAATGAAGAAAATATGCTAACTGTATCAATTTATCAATATGTTCAGCCAAAAGAAAATTAAGGAAAACAATGTAGACTATTGATTTTATTGTTTTTCTATAAAAGAAAAAGTTATACACTGACATATGTAAGCTTACCTGGAAGTTCCTCCTGGCATATACTTGTCCTCCCAGTGACATCAACACCAACTTCAATCACATGTTGTTGTACACTTGCCACTGCACACTCTGGACCTCTGATTGTGAACAGAAAGTCTGCATTTAGGGTCAGTAGTGGATCTGTAGCACACTGCATCAATGGGTCCAGACAATATCCAACGATGCCTTTTAAATAGCATGAAACATGACCTATCAGGGTCTCTGGAATTACTATTTAACTGTAGCCTCCAAACAGGCTTCACACATCATGAATGGAGAAAGGCAACAGTCAACCCTCTGCACAAAGTTGGGCCATCTACAGACCCTGGAAACTACAGCCCCATAAGTCTCACTAGTCTTAAATGTAAAGCCATGGAAGGAATTATCATGGAGATGATCAACAGAGATATAGCAAACCTCCAGACACTGGATCCAACCCAGTTTGGTTTTGTAAAGGGCAGATCATGCCAACTAAGCCTGGTGGACTTCTTTGAGAAGGTCACCAAAGTAATGGATGAGGGCAAAATCACTCACACTGCCTGCCTTGACCTGGCCAAGGCATTTGACACAATATCTGACTCAGGCATTGTTGACAAACTCAAGTGGTTAGGTAAAAACCCTTATGTCACCCGATGGATAGCCAACTGGCTCACAGACAGGACCCAGGGAGTTAGAATTGGAGAGTCCACCTCTACAAAAAGGCCAGTCACACGTGGAGTCCTTCAGGGATTAGTCCTTGTACTGCTTCTTTTTGGCATTTACTTCTCAGAAGTCAAGGCGAATGTCAGTGGCCTCTGGCTGACTAAATTTGTAGATGATTGCAAATTCAGAGCTGTCATTTAGTCTCACACTGACACAAATGTTCCCCAGGAGGGGATGACACAGACAAACAACTGGTGTCAGAATCATGGACTAAAACTAAATGCTAAGAAATGCATAATAGCATCCTTTGGGAAGTCATCCATCCCTGGTATCTATCATATTGACAACACACCCCTTAGAGTTAACCTAGTAGTCAGGGACTTAGGGACACACATAGATAGTAATCTAGACTTTGATCATCGCATGTCTACAGTGGTGAGAAAATCATTATATGTTGTGCAACCTATAAACAAAGGTATGACATCTAAGTCCAAGGAAGTCATCATTCCACTGTATTCAGCATTCATCAGACCTATCATTAAGTACAATGCCCCCTATGGTATGTATCTATCCAGGCATATCCAACAACTGGAACATCCACAGAGGTTCATCACTAAAAGAATACAGTGTATTAGTGATATGTCCTATGCAGACCACATCAAGGCCCTATCTCTGTATTTTGTCTCCTACAGGCTTTTCAGGGGAGATCTATGCCTGGCATACAGGGCATTGTCAGACCCCACTCTGATGGACCTCCTGTATATCCACAAAACAAACAATACCAGACTTACCCATTCTAAAGACTTCAACCTTGCCTGTGATATAAATAGGACCTGCTGGAGAGATAGGCATGTATTAATGGGACTACACAGTCTATGGAACAGGCTCCCCATCCATGTAAAGCAGAGTTCCTCCCTAATCTAATTCAAGTGCAACTTGTACAATTGGATATGAAACCAGAAATTCATCTCTGGTTTGGCACCTATGTCTCTGATGCAAACAGTTAACATGTAAATGGTTCATCTCCCAGGCCTCTGCTTAAATTTATCAAGGTTATCAGAATTTATCAGAGATTTGGGATGCATGGCTAGGCTTAAAAAGCCCCTTGTGGTCGTTAGCCTAGTAAACACCTATGAAGCTATGAACCTATATATTTTAATATTAACCATTGCAGACACACAGTTAGAGTATTAAAATTTAAGGTTATGTGTTTGTACCATATCACACTCACACACAAACAAATGCTTGATCCATATCAAAGAATAACAGTGGAGTAATATATTGTTTACCACATAAAGAACTGGATGACTACACAATTTCAAGAGCAAACTTTTTGAAAAACAACTTTTGCTGTGATAACACACAAATGACATTTGGATCCCACACCCGCATCCCCAAAATAACAGGCAAATGACAGTTTGTACAGTGCAAAAAATAACATATTAGTCAATTGTTATAAATGTTTTCAAAAGCATTCTCACAAAACATGCACATATTTACAACAGAAAATTCAATTTTATATGATTTCCAATCACTTCTCCCTGTGGCCAGCTCTCTCCTAGAGGTGGTTATGGGCCAACTTACATGCCTAACACCCTTGTGTCATTGACAGTATAGGACATTACATTGCATTGAAATAATATAGAAGAGTGTAAGATAACCAGTTGTAACAATAACACTTGTGATGAAAGTTAATAAGATTGTCTATCTGAGAAAGTAAAATGCCTATGCCAACAGTAAACCTATAAGAAGTGCATAAAGATAAAAGTTTCATTTTCTAATGCATATATATAAAATATATTTTTTAACATGTTAACAAATCTAGCATGCACTTGAAACATACAATCATACCTTAGACAGATTAGAAGACTTCTGTGCAGATAAATAAAAAATTAATAGCAATCTTCTATATTATGTACATACACAACTCTCCTCACTTTCAAGTTCCCTATCTACACTGCTACCTTTTTATAGTGTAGATTCAGGCCTCTAAGCACAGTGAAGATGCAAATGAGGTGTGAACTCATTAGAATTGCTGAATGCCAAATTCTTGACTTCATGCAGCATGTGTAAACATAGAGTGAATTCACAACTGTGAATGATTACTGGTAGAGAGAAGGAAAACACAATTGCAATTCAGATGTCCTTACCTGCAATAGGTGTGTCACCCAAGATATGCTTACAAAGTGTCAAAGTAATTTTAGCAAGCTTTTAATTAGAAATGAGGAGCACATGTCTCAGTTTTTATTCACTAATAATCAAACTCTCCTACCTCTGTTGAAAACTGTATGTCACTGTCATGTAGTATTGTCATACATTTTAAGGACAGTGATACAAAATTCCCTACAAACTGCATGTCTGAGAGTACAACAGAGATAAGAGAAGAATGAATACAATATGAAAAAGAAGACAGTGCTGCATTGGTGCAAACAATTCTCATAAATGGTTGTGTGATCAGTCATTGCACTAAATACGTAAGTAACACATGTAAAATGTGTCATCTGTCTTTATATTACTGTGTGGAAATTGAACTTGCTTATATGTACAATGATTTTCATTCCTGCTGCTAAGCTTTTTCTGTGGCAAAGACCATTAAGACACCCTTATGGGTTTTGTAGGTTCAGTATTCTGACAGTTCAATCCAGAGTTATGAAGAAATCCATCAGTTGTGTTAAAATGTAGTTTGCAATTCTGTTTATGTTTGCCTTCTTTTTAATTTTTTTCATAATATTTGTGTGACATGCGACTTATCACAAAAACAATTAAATGGCAAAATAAATTAAAATTGATCAAAGTTGCTTATATGGTAAACACAGCATAAATTAAAGCTGTTAATCAAGTGTGTGTAGCACATCTGTTAAATATGTTAAATCAGACAATGCACAGTATATGTAGATCAGGGTTCAAGTCCCACATCTATCTTTTACAGATGAAAAGTAAGAAACACTTTTTATAAAAATAATCTATGTTGAGCTTTGCTAATCTCATCTGTGCATGACTCAACTCTGCACAAACATTCTCCAGACAAAAAACAGACATTTTCAGTTTCAAAAAGGATGCATTGTTACATCTTGTGCTTTTCATCATGCAACGATGCTAAGTGCAATTGTGTAACTGTCAGCAAAATTCATAACACCTGCAGGTCCAAAACACCTACAGACAATAGGCAATTTCAAAAAGGATACATTGTTTCATGTTATGCTTACTATCCCACTAACCCACTAAGTGGCATTGTGCTAAGGTCCATGACACCTGCAGGTACGAAACACCTAAAGACACCAAGGAGACACTTGTCAATTTCAAAACAAATACATTCTATCATGTATGGTTTGCCACTGCACAAACACGTTAATTGGTGCTGCATGGCAGTCAGCACACATACATAGTAATGAATATGAAGATATACTGTACAGCTGCTACCTATTTGTTCTTGTGGCAGCAGGTGTAAGTTAAGGGCTACAATACAGATGACCCTGGGTTCTAGTACAGTAAAGACCAACATTTTATTACTGCAGTTCCAGTTTACTTTATGTAAAAATTAACATTAGAAAAATAACTACACATAGAAATAACTATCTTTAGCAGGTGCATTGAACAGACACATGATATAAGGTCTGTATTAAGTGTGTAATTGTGTGTGTCAGTAGAATTATGGTTCTACAATTAAACATTTATTTTCTGAAATTTCATGTCACATAGATACATGGTTAAGCAATCAACTCTTTAATGTATATGTATCACTACTGAGCAGGTCTGACAAACAACATCTCAATTGCAATGAGCACTCTTCACAGGAATGACTGTAAAAAGTACACTTGTAACCTGACGTTCCCTGTGGCAACTGGTAGAAGTTAACACTCATAATACAGGTGAGCCATGGTTCTAATCTAACACACCCCTGATTTATTAATGATTGTCCATAATATAAAAAAAAAAATAAAGAACAACATGAACATCATAAATCACAATAACTATGTTTAGCACTAGAGCTCATATGAATTATATCTGTGACTGAGAGCATACTGACAATTACATTTCTGTAATTATAATTGTCTTTTCTGGCCTTGTATGGACTTCATACTTCAATGATAGTCATACACACATGAATGTATAAACCAAGACCTTGTCAGGTCACAGACACACACACACACACACACACACACACACACACACACACACACACACACACACACACACACACACACACACACACACACACACACACACACACACACACACACGGTTAACACCTCACTCTGTCATGTGTATATATAATTAATGAAAATGTCTGATAAGCACTTCTTCTGTGGCAAGGATAAATAATCACATATGTAGAAGAATATGCTTTGCCTGTTTTACATAGGTTTGAATCCCACATTGTACAAACTACTTTTATCAGTGTGCAAAAAAGATTACACAAAAAATGTGTCAGGTCATAAAATGTATACACCTAATACATGTCTGCAAAGTTAAATCAATAAACAGTTACAGTAGAATCCAAACCAAAAACTAATGCCAACTGTCACATTACACTTTCGATTTCATATACTCCCTTCATCTTTGTTTGGCATTGTTGCTCTCCTCTTAACATCACGCACATGTGGTTGGCATGGTTGTTCGAGTTTGCTCACTAGCAGTAAAACACAATATCTTGAACTGGCAGGAAAACACTCTAACTGTTGCTGTTTGACCTGTATGGACATGATGGGAGATAGAAGGGGAAGGTGCCCAATTTAGGGCTCAAAGATGGGGTGTAGAGGAGTCTAGAATATTTATTTGACTCCTTGTGAAGTGCCACAACCATAGGCTACTACAGAAAGACTATACCGGGTCTCAGTATAAATGAGAGGCTTGGAATAGTCTGGTCAAGGCTGTTTCCAGTGCAACTGGCATTTGATGCACTGAAGAACAATACGGGCACCACTACAATGACCTAAAAAGGCACAAACAGGAGCAAGTCTTACCCATGGCTGGGTGAGTTTAGGACTGATGACATCCCACTGTTGTGTAAGTATAGGGATAAAGATAATCCAAATAAGATCTAAAGCTGAATATAGCCAAGACTGGTATGCATAATGCTCTTCTCTTTTCCTCCCCATTTTCTTTTACAGCCAGACAAGAGATAGCAGTGAACAGACATGACCATGCTGAGCATTAGGAAAGATTTAAAAGAAGCAAGAGGTATGTGTGCAGTACAAAATAATAATTATTTTATCTAAAGTACTGATCTTGTAAACATTATTAGCAAGTTAACCTTGCATATCTCAACTGTAAAATCAAGCATGCATGCTTCAGTCTGTAGTTCAATCAACTGTAGGAGTCAATTGTAATAGTGTTGTGGGTTCAAATCCCATAGACAACAAAAGCATAGTAAAATAGTTCAAAATATTATATAATTATTTCAACAAAATTGCCATACATGCCATACTGTTAACTTAATCTGTAGTATTTGGTCAAGCATATGTGCAATATATGCATAGTATAAGGATTAATTGGAACAATCACCATTCATAGTAGCTGTTAAAATGTATACTTATTGCAAAAATCAAAATATTGTTATTTATATGTACTAATTATTTTAAGTCACATATGATGGTACTAATTATCTTCTTCTTTTTTGTCTCTCACCCCACCCCTTATCTCTCTTTTATTTTTTATATGTGTTGTTACAACATTCTAATTTCATCAATTTCTGACAACACACAAAATTATTTATAGCACAGGGAAATAGGCCAACCAGTGGAGCTCAGTCTATCCCCCCCCCACACACAATGGCTGCTGAACTGACACCCAACAAATCTGGGACCCAACCTGGTAGTACAGCCACTGCAGCTCCTGCACTACCTGCATGCTACACATCAGGTAGTATTACCCAAGCAGCTGGTGCAGTGGTACCCACAAGGAGTATTTGCAGAGGTGGTGATTTTGTCACCCTCCAGGAGATGCCATGCACTGTGCGGGAGGTTGGGGAAAGCACAATTAGCTATACAACATTACTGGGTTTTTGTCACCAATCCTTGTTGAGGTGACAGTCCAAATTCATTCAATATTCTGTCCATGTTCATTTTACCCTGTTGAAGAAGTGGATAGCTATGTTTTTTTTCCTAATTCCCTATATTGCTTTCCCTTTATTCTTCCCCCTGCTTGTCACCCATTTCACCACTTTCCTATCTACCCCATTTTCACAACTTTAATCTGGTCAAAAAACAGAGTCACACACCACACACATAAATAAAAATTTCCCAATGAAGGCCTTCACTTTTTATACTCTGTGTTTGCATGGAGTTTTGCATTACATATCAATGGCATGGTGCATTTAGTTCTGCACATGCTGCTTAAATCCACTGCACTAACAAAACACACACCCTGGGAATCAATAAACCTCTGTTCAAGAATAAGTCTATTCTTGCTTGGAGTGGATCATGCCCATGCAGCACAGCAGTGTGCCTTGCATATTCATGAAGGCACGCTGCAGTATAACTTGCACAGACACAATCAGTGAACAAGTGCAGGGGCATGTCTGAGCAATGCTCATAGAGTAAACACACCCCCTGCACTCAGGAAGTGCTGTACAGCACTTTGAAAACAAAAACAGTGTCTGCGGACACTGTTGCATTCCTCTCAACTGTACAGATTTTTGCAGAATGCAGATGTTTACCTCATATGTTAGGTGTGTTCCTCCTAAAATCTATACTTGTCTGGCAAAGAGCTGAGGATGGAAGTCATTAAAAATGGCAAACATTTTAGTCTAAGACTCCACATCCTTCAAAAAATTCATGCTAATGCAAACCCTATTGTTCTATCAACTGTCTCTTTAAGTTTGCAAGTGCAATATTTAAAACCTGTCCCTCTTTGTCCCCCATCATGTTAGGCATTTTCCAGATGTTATGCTCTAAGTGATTGACAGGTATGACTTTTAGCTATGTGCATATCCCTAAACCTAGAGAAATAAAACAAATATTTTTTTCCCAGCCCCATTAAAGTTTAAGCATAGCTGAATGGGAGTGCACATCACAGCTGTGCTCTGCATTGCTTAAACATACAAAGGAGCTAAATAGAAATATACAGCCAAAATACCCAAACTGATATAGCATAACCCAGCTTATTCAAAATCGGCCAATCACAGCAAAGGACAGGAATCCAGCCCTATTTAAACTCCACAGGCTGAAATACAACCATAACCAGTTATACCTCATCACTGCAGGCACTGTGGCTGCCATTGGTGAGAGTGTGCGCTTTCGGGCACAGGACTGGGGCATTCAGGAGTCCAGGGTCATGGTTGGACTCCTCGTAAAAGACCATGAAGGAAGACGCTGCAGGACCAGTACCAGGACTCCCAATACAAAGCAGAGGCCTGGGACCAACTTGCACATGACCTCACCCATGCTACTGGTATCCCTTGGAGTGGTGATTGGGTCTGGCACCATTATGCTGACCTGAAGTGTAGGAAGAGGGATATCTTGGCCCAGTTGATCCAAGACGCACAGACACGGAATGTCCCAGAAGTGTGTAATTATCAGTATCAGTATCAGTTAGTGTTCTGCAAAGTCCAGCCTGTGTATGTAATCAATAGGTATGCATAAATGTTTATTTATCTCCTGTACATCTGCAGATGAGAGGACTGCAAATATTGATGCACATGCCAGCAGGCTGCTTAGGCTGCACTGGAAGGCTGGTGAGTAAAAATCTAGCTTGCAGTATTCAGGGTAAATAAATAAAAAGTAGTTGATTGTCAACAACTACTAGGTAAACTGTACTGTGTGCAATAAATACATGACTGTTATCAGATGAATAAAGGTCTCTGTAACAATGAATAAAATTAAAAAACCCAGACTGTTGTGTTTACTTTGTCATGTTGTGGTAGGAATATAAATATGTACAAGTTCTGCATAGTTATGTGTTTCTGGTAGAAAATAATTGTTTTATGCAACTATTGCTGAAAACTTAACACGTATCTGTTGTCTGAATATTTCAGTACAGTTGTCATTACCTAGGGTATTTGTCTAACTACTGTGCAAACCAGAGAATACTAGGGAGAAAAAAGTCAAGCATGAGTCAGCATTTTCTCAGTAGCTCATTGTGATGAAACACAGCTGGGGAGTACCTTTTTTGCACAAACAGGCAGACTTCAAATCCTGGCAGTGGTAGTACACTGAATGCATATTGTCACACAAGAATATATGAATATTTGTATAAACAGTCAGGTAGTATTAACATAAATTGCCTCCACAGGTCTGTGAGGTAAGGAAATGTTTGTAATAGCTATAAGAAGGCTTTGCCAACACACTGTGTTCAACATATCCACTGTCTAACCCCAAGGCTGCAAATGACAGCAAGATAAGTACATACACCAAGCACTTTGTTCCGATGCATGTCCCTCAGGTGTCACACTGTCATGGCTAATGGTCACTGCTGTTAATAACCAGGGAGACAGAGAGAAACCCCGGTGCAGTATGTCAGTACCACACTTCTCAAGCATGAGTGCTGGGTGCTTCTGTCAGTGTCACATAGGTAACTGTGAAGATGTGAATATGTGTAGAGACAGACAGGTAGTGTTAGCCGATATTTCTTCAACAGGTCTGCCAGGTAAGGAAATGCATCTATTAGCTGTAAGAAGGCTTAACCAATACACTGTGTACAACAATCCCACTGTCCATCCTCAGGCTATAGGTAGATATACAGTGAGGTCAGCCCTGGAGAGTAATGAGTAGAGTAATGATCTGTACAGTTGTTGAAAATTGAAGCCTAGACAGTTGTTAATTGACCTCTCTCTCTCCCCACCCTGTCTGCACCAATACTTCATACACATTAAATGGGTATGTTCATCTCCAAACCTACTGTTGGGACATGTCTTATTGTTATACAATAATTGAACCATTTTAATATTAATGTTCCCTGTTCAAATACTATCATTGGTGGCTTGTTGCTATTAATGTAACCTGCATGATGTTATAATGCCTATTGTGGTTCCATATATGCATGTGTTCTGTTTGCTATGCAACTGGTTCAATTCTGTTTTATGGGGTCAATTGGAACACCCAAGCCTGCTGTTATAACTAATCCTGAAATGTGTTGTTCATGACTAACCAACATTTTTTTTAAAACTGAAACACCATAGCACATCTGGGAAGGCAGATCATACTGGAACCACCTGTCCTGCCTCATCTGGCCATGGCACCAGGCCCCAGCATGTCTGGAACCCAACTTGGCCCTACCTCTTCCATTGGTCCTGCACCACCTTTGGGTGGAACCGCCTCAGGGGATGGGGCTCATCCTCCCAGGAGCGGGCATGGAGAGGAGACCATCACCTGCAGTCAGGTCTGGGGATTGGTGCACAACATCCTCCATTCAGAGTTCAGTGATCAGCTGTGCCAGCTTGATTGCCGCCTGGTGCATCTTAAGGGTCATCAGCCCCTGCTGCACAGCTCCCAGCACAGCTACCTTTGGGGCTGTGAAGGTGCAGTGGTGACTGCCCATGGGTGGAGACCTCTTTCCCTCTGTAACTATATGGGGGCTCATGTGTGCCTGATTCCCAACCATCCTCCCCATCCAAGGTGTTTGCCCCACATGTGTCATATGCCACCCCTGTCAGCCATCTTGTCTGTCTTGTCTGTCTTCCTACCCAACTTACCTCCCCAAATGTACCTACTATCCTTCCCCAACATCCCAATCTTACCTTATTAAAAAAAAAAAAAAAAAAGGCAATCTGTCCCCCCCTCCAAAAAAAAAAAATGTCTCCCGATACATAGCTGTCCATTTCACACACATGTCCACTGGACACATGTAATATGGTCTAATCGGCATAACAAAATATTACTGTTGTCCTCACCCCTCTGTTAGGGATTTGAGTGCCCAAATTCACCTCCAAATTCTGTACAAATGCGCAGCTGTTGCTGTATCAGAAATGCACAGCTATGGACCTTCCCCACACCCGTCCTGCACATCCTTAGCTATTTTTCATATTATTTTTCCCTCTGCATGCCCCCTTTTTCACCATTTTCCTATCACCCTTTTTCTTCTCTTTTAAGAAAATTACCACAGGGGTAAGTGGGAGTAAGTGTATTTGCGCAATGCTAAGCGGAGCCAAAACAGAGTAACAGCTGTACATTTAACCATATGTAAGTATCGCTTAGCTTCACACAAACTCGCACAAACCTGATTACAAGTGCTTACAAGTACCTTAATCACTCTGTATCCATCAGCCACTCTTCTGCCCAGCAACAAAATAATCATCCCTGCCAAGTGTTGAACGCAGGACCCAGGACACCATAGCCAGAGAAATGTACCACTATGTCATCTGAGCTGTAATAATGAATGCTGCTTTTTCAAATATATCATTCAGTACAGATATAGAATAGTAGGGAACAAACATTGTGGAATCAGTCATGTTTAGCATATATAAATATACACATATAGATGTGTATGGTGATAGATAAATATGAAAAAAGTATATACATCAGATATATAGAGCTATACATATAAAACAAATACATATAGACTATATACATATATATTGTTATATCAATATATGTATAAATATCAAAAAAGCAATATATATATATATATATATATATATGTATATATATGTATATATATATATATATATATATATATATATATATATATATATATATATATATATATATATATATATGTATATATATGATACCCAGCATTATACCTCTCCACCTCTTACTGCAATAATTCTGGACAAATGGGGGGACAATGGTCCTAGAACAGGGACATAATGTATGTACTGCAGTTATAAATGTAGAATGTTCCTACAGTAACAGGGTTTGTGTCAGTATACATATCCAGAAGGATGTGAGTTCTGAAACTGAAATGTATGTCATCATTTACAGACAGAAATCCTCACATCATCACAGTGATTTACCACAGAAATGAAAATAATGATTTGGTGGAACAGACCAGAAATATGAGCAATAATCCTGGACAGTCTAAAACAATCTGGCCAGTCGAGAGGTATGCTCAGAATCCCTTAATACAAAAAAAATCTGAACCAAGCCTGACAAAAGGGGGGAGGGGCTAAAGCCATGAAACTGGGAACATATCACAAATACTGGAGTAGATAAGGTGACACAGTTGATGCAGTAACACCCTCTTGTCTGTTATAACATATATTGACTGGAATAGCCCAAGTCCAAAACCAAATTACTCCCCACTAGTTATTGACATAATCCTTACATCATCCCACTGATGTATCAGAAATACACAATACTTATGAGGGCCAGGCAACAGTATATCTGATAAATATCTGGACATAGCATCACAGTAGGGAAACTACATTGAGCTGCTAGGAATGTCACCAAGCACAGTCCAAAATACAGGCAGATTGACAAAACACTAACCCAATTTTGCTATGGGGGAATACACATGCAATTGCAAACATATCAGGCACTACAGGGATATAGCAGCACCAACAAACACACACCAGTGTGGAAGTGCATACCCATAACCAATCTCACCACATTCAAAGTGATATACTGGTAAGCCACATGAACAGTAGAGTATATGGTGTGTGTGAACAAAATTGTAATCATGTTTGCCACTCACACACTACCCCTACTGGCTCAATTCACAGTGTAGTCTGATGCCTGACTACGGTATGGGACATGCATTAGTCTGCCCCTACAAACATATACAGCTGATAGAGCACCAGAAACTGGAGTATCATGCAGAGTCAGACAGAAAAGGACCCATAACACTTACACCTACCCCCCTCCCTACACAGGTCAAATAACACATTCACAATACACTGCTACACAGTCCTGACAGTCTGTCAACAATTGCCAGGAATACAAAGTTCTCTCAACTGTATAGAGTCCCACAAAATGTCCAGGCTTTGTCCTCATATATAAGGCCTCCTGCACATAACATGTCTGTCAGTCTGATACATCACTGGAATGATATCAGGAATGAAGTCATTATATAATAATATACTATACCTATCCACCTCTTACTGCATGACATCTGGACAAAGCCTGACATACTTGAGGGCAGAGGCCCAAACACAGGGGCATTATTGACATATTGCTGTTATAAACTGAAAAAGTTGCTGGTGTAACATGGTTGTTGTAACATAACTGTTCTGAGGGATATGAAGTCAGACACACACATGTATATTACCATTTACTGACTACAATCCTCAGAGTATGCTACTGAATTTCCAAGGACAAAAAATGTGTGAGTAACACACCAAATATAAGAGTACAAACTCTGGCCAGTCTACAAATAGTCCTACAGTTGAGAGTTATGTCAACCGCATAATACTGTCAGACTTAAATTCACACAGAGCAGCCATATCCACACAAACCCTGTCAAACTAGCATTACTTCAAATGTATAACAGCAATACTTACATTCTGTCCTTATGTCTAGAACATTCTCCCAAAGTTTGTTGGGTTGTCTCCACAGTGTTTGTTGTAAGAGGTATTTCCAACTACCCTCTGTGATGCTGTTTGTCACACACTTCCATGAAGTCCTTCTCACAGGCAAGGAAAAGGGGCAATGCCAACATGAAGTACTAAGTTATAGGAGTTTGTTTTCATGCTATTGGGTATGGGAATGATACCACTGCTTTTCTACATGCAATCAGCAAGTGGGGAACTCCAATTGGTGAACAGGCCATCAGCTGCTTTTCAGCATTACATACAAAAGTCAAGCTGCTGCCTATACAAAACAGATGTATAGCCTACATCTGTCTGAGAGAGAGAGAGAGAGAGAGAGACAAACAAACAGACAGACAGACAGACACACTGAAACTGATGGATTAGACCAACTGAACTGAAAAAAAAACATAGGTATGCCAAACAATTAAGCATGTAATGGAATGCAGTAGGGGGTATGTAAATGTGAAAAAAAAGGAAGTTCAAAAAATATTATGTCTAAGCAACACATGCTGTACTGATATATTGCTGAGCAGAACCTATGGCCATAGCATCTGTGTCTGTCTGCAGTGACATAGAACACAGCTCAGGGCTCTGAGTCACCCCAGGAAAGGATGGCTCACATATGACAACTACTGGAGTGTGTGTTTCACATTACTGACTGTCACACTGCTAGGTCAGCTACTGGGATGTCACAGATACCCATATGTTAACTGTGAATACAAATATGATATACATGTTTGTCTTATACATGTGATGGACCTATACAGGGTATTTTCATACCGAAATACTGTTGCAGCTGTGTGTGTTGAACTGCATGTGATATACTGAGCTCATACCATTCAACTGTCCAGTATTATGCACACTGACCATATGTGCACCTCATATTTGCAGTTATGTCATCAAGAGTTGTGTTGTCTGGCAAATAATTGTAAACCTGTGAACACTGACATTACAATATCACCTTCTCTATCTTTTGGCTGTAACCATTAGGGGTTGCCACAGCAGATCATCTGTCCCCATGTCTTCCAGTCCTCTGCATCTTGTTCTGTCACACCAACCACCTGCATATCCACTATCACCACATACATGCATCAGCACACACACATTTGCCAGTACTGACATTAGCAGTCCTACCTATCTTGTTATGTGTACCATACTGTTCAAAACTGTTGCACAAGGCTTATAAGGCTGAAGATGTACCAACTCTTTTGCTCAGCGTTTTCTAGAATTCATAAATTCCAATGCCTTGGATCAACTTATTCACACCCCCACCAGGGGTGGCAATATCCTAGACCTGGTCATTACCAACATGGGAAACCGGTGTTCCACACCAGAGGTCAATTCCTCGTTGGTCAGATCCGACCACAAGCTAATCAGCCTAGACATCCACATCCCACCCCCAGCCCCAATTAGGGAAACCATCATAAAAAACTTCTCCAAAGCCAACTTCACACTTCTTAAGACAGAAGTGGCAAACTTCATGACACCCATGCAGACGGACAATAGAGGTATGACTGCCGAATCCTACACAAATGCAGTTTATAAGCACTTACACGAGTGCATGGATCATGCTATCCCTAATAGAACCAAGATGTTATCCTCCAAAAAAAAAGAAGCCAATCTGGTGGTCCTCTGCCATAAACAAACTCTACAACAGAAGAAAGAAACTGTTGCAAAAAAGAGTAAAATTCCATGACTGGAGGAACTCCATGGTCAACCTCAGTAAGAAGCTGAGATCCCTCATAAAATCCTATAAAGCTAGTTACGAAAACAAAATTGCCACTTACTCTAAAGACAACCACAAAGCATTCTATAGCTATGTCAAGAACCTAAATGGGAACACTCAGATCTGCTCTGAGTTACAGCACAATGGCACTAAATATACAGAACCAACTGATATTGCCAACATCCTAGCAGATAGGTTCAGTGCTAACTTTACCCCCCTCTCACCCCCTAGAGGGCCCATCTCTATACCGGAAGAATGCAGAGTTCCTATAATCACGGCTGAACAGGTAAAAAACACACTCTCCAAAGCCAAGAACACAGCATCCATGGGACCTGACAATATCCCAGGCTGCATTCTACATGAACTACAGAATGAACTGGCACCCTAACTAAGTACCATGTTCAATCATTGCCTCACCTCAGGCTTTATACCCACTGAATGGTGCACCGCGACAGTTATCCCACTCCACAAAGGGGGAGCCATGACGGACCCCGGGAACTACCGCCCTATTAGCCTGACAAGTCTGGTCTGCAAGGCCATGGAACGTATAATCGTGGAACTCATAAACATAGACATTGGTAATCTCCAAACTCTGGACCCTACCCAGTTTGGATTTGTAAAAGGCAGATCGTGTCTTCTAAACCTGATTGACTTCTTTGAAGCAGTCACCAAAGCCATAGATGAGGGTAAAATGGTTCACACAGCTTATCTAGATATCGCCAAGACTTTCGACACCACCCCCCACTCTGGAATTATAGATAAGCTCACTAAACTAGGTATAAATCCCTATGTCACAAGATGGGTTGCTAATTGGCTCATGAACAGAACCCACACTGTGAAAGTAGCGGATTCCAAATCCGACATCAGACCAGTGACAAGTGGAGTACCACAGGGTTCAGTCCTGGGTCCTCTCCTGTTTGGTATCTACTTCTCTGAAGTGCAGGCCAACACAGAAGGTCTTTGGCTAACAAAGTTTGCAGATGACTGCAAACTAGGACCCATAATCAAAACTTCTAACGATGTGGACAAACTACAAAAGGGCCTCACTGAGACAGATACCTGGTGTCTAAGCCATGGCCTGAAGCTCAATGCCAAAAAGTGTATTGTCATCCCCTTTGGTAAAAACTCTGTACCCATGAACTACCACATAGCTGGTAGTCTACTTAATGCCGAAAATGTGATAAGAGACCTTGGGACACAGGTGGACAATAGTCTCTCCTTTGATAATCACATTGCCACAGTGGTCAGGAAATCCTTCTGCATGGCTCATCTCATCACAAAAGGATTCTCATCCAGAAAAAAAGAGGTCATTGTTGCCCTCTACTCATCACTCTTTAGATCCATTATAGAGTACAACGCCCCTTTTGGTATGTACCTCACAAGACATCTACAACAACTGGAAAGACCACAGAAATACCTCACAAAGAGGATTACTGGCCTCAAACAGATGCCCTATGCAGACCATCTAAAAAAACTACAGCTTTACTCCATTGCATATCGCCTACTCAGGGGCGATCTCTGCCTAACATACCAAGCTATGTCAAACCCAGAGCTGTTGGACATGCTCCACTTAAAGAAATCCCTCCGAGCTACATGCTCTAGGGACCTAAACCTTATCACCACAATAAACAAAACATGCTGGAGGGATAGATTCCTGTCCCAGAGACTTTCCATACTCTGGAACAGACTACCTATCTATGTCAAACAGAGCTCCTCATTAGCACTCTTCAAGAAAAATCTTGATGATTGGATGGGAAATGGGAAATTCACCCCGGGGATCACTTCTGTGGCTCTGCTCGACAGGGGCACAGGAAAATAAATTTCTTGGGTGGCGAAAGCCAGGGTACATTTTTTGGCTAGGCTTGTATGGGCCCTAGGGCCGATAGCCTAGTACCTACCTATGAACCTATAAGAGTGTCTCCAGACACCACTAAGGTTGATGTGAACAGTGGACCTCATACAGTGGACTTAGGAATGTGTACTGGAAGTACCATGGCATAAAATATTAAACCATGGCCATACAATGGCTCTAGTTCTCACACAAACACTAAAATACTCTTCTTTCACACACACGCAATTGCCAGGATTGAAATTAGAACCCCTGCCTACCCATGTATTGCTACTACAGTGGTATGCATTTATCACATGCTCCACAAAGCTCACATGTTGAAAAGTGTCCCACGGTACATGTAAGGTGAGCAACATCACCAGGTCTTGCAAAGTATGGCAATGGGAGATGTACTGGGTGAGACTGTATTCTATATACCTTACCTTACAGTTACACACACTTACCCACAGAATTACAGTCATACACAGATTTGGCAGCACTGAGATCAGCAGGCC